>NC_133324.1:929881354-930181354 GCF_042186555.1 Aquarana catesbeiana | reverse complement strand
ATCGGTACCGATACCGAGCATTTGCCCAAGTACTTGTACTCGGGCAAATGCTCCCGATGCTTCCGCCGATACCTGTACAGTCAGCAGTGATCGGCGCGTGGGGGAGTTACAAGCTTCTCCCCCTGCGGCTTTCAGCTGCTTAGTGACATACAACGGTGATCGGTGCTTGTAACTCCCCCACACGCGATCACCGCTGACTGTCACCTCATCCTCCATGCCCCCTCCTTTCCTCTGTCCCCCTCCGTTCCGCTGTTCCCCCTCCGTTCCTCTGTCCCCCTCTCCTTCACTGTCCTCCTCCGTTCCGCTGTCCCTCTCTCTTCCTGTGTCCCCCTCCGTTTTGCTGTCCCTCTCCGCTGTGTGAATGGACAGAGTCAGCTGACTCTGTCCATTCACATAACTGAAACATTGTAATCTCCTGTGATTACTATGTCTCAGTTTATGAATGGAGAGGAGCCGCTGTCTTCTCTCTATTCATTCTCAGTGCAGCTGAAGCTGCAGAGAAAGGGACTGGGGAATCTCTATCCTCGGTCTCTTTCTCTGTCTCAAGGGGAAGATATCAGGGGCCTGATATCTCACCAAAGCCCCCCAACAGGGCTAATAAAAAAAAAAAAAAAAAAAAAACACACAACACAGACACCGTTCACCCCCTCCCCCCCCTAAAAAAAAGAAAGGAAAAAAAAAAAAACACTGTGACGTGACATTAAAAAAAAATTATCGGTAATCGGTATCGGCGAGTACTTATCGGTACTTGTACTCGGTCCTAAAAAAGTGGTATCGGGACAACCCTAATATACAGTAATAAAGGGCATGAATATTTTAACATTATTATCCAGGAACACCTTAAAGAGAAATAAACAGCAATGCAAATGCATCCTATCCCTATGATAATACAGTGTAATATGTACATAAGTGAACTTTAAGAAGTTGTTAATTGTCCTCAGCCGAGAACAGCATATAAATTAAAGTGGGTCCCATCCTTGTCTGAAGATGCAACCCTCTTCCACAACTAGTCTACATAAACTTTCCTTTAGCATATTCTATCAATTACTTGAATAGAGGTTTGCGCAGGTCAGCACAGCTCACGCCACCCGATGACCAGCATAAGAACAATCCTGCTACATTGATCAGTCCATCATTCAATTGTAAGGTAAAGGAAATCCTAAACAGAGCAACTTGTGCCTACCATTGCTGACCTCTTTCTGAAAACACCGGTTGCCTGGCTGCCATGCTAAAGAAGAAAGAAAGGAAATGGTGGCACACCACAGACAAAGTCAAGTTCTTGAAAGTTCTTTATTTGTCACCAAGCCAGGCATAAACAAAAGAAAGGTTGACGGGTTTCACACGAATCACTCATGCTTACTCAGGACCAGGTGACTAAGCGCGAATCAGAACGGATTGGTTTATTGGTCCCAGGTCAGAGGAGGCATTGTTCAGAAACACAACCGCCAACGTTTTCAGAAGGAAAAAGCAGCAATGGTGGGTTCTATGTTTTAGGTTCCTTTCACAAGGGGGCCAGGAGAAGAAAAGAAACAGGTGGCTGATTGGCGTTTTTACCCACCTACCAACGGAGACAGCCCCGCCTGGAGAAGTACACATTGTCATGGCCATGATTTGCATTGTGGCAATTTTAGCACAGGCATGCAGAGTTTGATGGGAGACATCGCTTGTCAAACTCTCCCCATGTAAGCGAATGGGGCCGCACAGCAACCACAAGCCAATCGCTTGGCTCGCGGTCCTGGCGCAGTCCCACAATGTCTTCAACAAACAGCACCTCTCTCCTGAGCCTGCTGTAAGCTGCACTGTGCATGACCTGCAGTTTACCAGGAACAATGAGGCAATAAACGCACAGCAAATGTGTTAGAGATAAAAACCTGGACATGGTATTTAGGTGCATTAGAGAGACGTTACCCAGTTTTGTCGCAGTTGCCATGGCACCAAAGGTGTCATTGGAGATGTGGTAATTCTCGCTGAGCTGAGGGTAGCGCCGATTCAGCTCTTTGACGAGTTCTCCGATGGCTTCTTTCTGCTCCCCGCCACTCAAAGACATACCCTGCGGAGAATCAGAGGACAGGAATAACACTAAGTAAAGAACTGCTCTCCTCATTGATGGGGTGCAGTGAACACCTCTCTATAAGTTCCTGAGGCACAGTAATCTTATTGAAGGACGGGCAGAGGGGGGGTTGCTGATCACTGACTGGACCTGGAAGCCATTACTTGCATATTAGGTGGCCCAAGTTTGGGGGTACACAAGATTTTTATGGAGAGATTGGGGTCTTTTGCCAAGGGGAAGCTGAGCTGAGAGAACCTGGCGCTGGATCTGCCACACCAAAGGGACAGTCACAGAGAGTGAGGACCTTCTGTGTGTGCCTGTCTGCCTACATCCAAGAGAAGAGAACCCGTGAGGATCTGAGCAGAGAGACCGAGCCTTCTGGGACCCAACTTCAGAGGAATGCAGACCACCAAGTGATCAGGATTGGATTTCTGTGTACCTGGATGGGTGAGCTGAACATCTGTGTATATCTCAACACTGACACAGTTAATTCAAGAGAGCCCACCCCCCAGTCTTGATGAGCAGCCCAGTAGTCATCTGCTGCACACCCTTAAAAGGGACAATTATATGTGCATCACTTACAGAAGGGCCCTATATTTCTATATACCGTATATACTCGAGTATAAGTCGATCCGAGTATAAAAGTCGAGGCCCTAATTTACCACAAAAAAAAAAAATGGGAAAAACTTATTGACCCCAGTATAAGACGAGGGTGAGAAATACACAGCTACTGTAAGTGGAAAAGAGGGTCAACAATGCCCATTTGCAGCCTCACTGTGCCCATTTGCAGCCATAGGTCCCCCGAACTTCAAATCAGTATTTAAGGGTTCCTAGATGCCCCCTAACTGCAGCCAAAATTTGGGGTCTCCGAACCCAAAGGGTCCCGAAATGACATTGCTGCAGATGGACACAGTTGACCGAATTTGGGGCCCCGTATCTCGGGGCCACTTAGTGTTAGGAACCCCAAATTTAGTGTGCAAACCCAGTGGAACTAGCACCATAAAATATCCAAAGCTGGGGTTTCTAGCACCAAGTGGCCCCGAGATACAGGGCCCCAAAAATCGGTTCAGAAAATGTCAAGCACTTTTCTGCAGCAGAGAATGACATTTTCCGAACCGGTTTTGGGGCCCCGTATCTCGGTGCCACTTGGTGCTAGGAACCCCAGCTTTGGATATGTTATGGTACCAGTTCCACTGGGTTTGCAAACCACATTTGGGGTTCCTGGCACCAAGTGGCCTGAGATACGGGGCCCCAAAGTCAGTTCAGAAAATGTCAAACACTTTTTCTGCAGCAGAAAATGACATTTTCTGAACCGATTTTGGGGCCCCGTATCTCGGGGCCACTTGGTGCTAGGTACTCTACCTTTCGATATGTTATGGTACCAGTTCCACTGGGTTTGCACACCAAATTTGGGGTTCCTAGCATCAAGTGGCCCTGAGATACAGGGTCCCAAAGTCGGTTCGTAAAATGACATTTTTTGCTGCAGAAAAGTGCTTGACTCGAGTATAAGTCGAGGGGGGCACTTTCAGCACAAAAAAATGTGCTGAAAAACTCGACTTATACTCGAGTATATACGGTATATTATATATTTCTTGGATTAGTTGATGCCAATACTTTACCCTGTTTGCACCAGATATACAATTTGCTTTAGTATTGCTACAGGTAAAATGTATTGCTAGCCTATAGGCCAGTACTCGTTTATTTAGAACAGCATCTTAAAACTTTTTTGGTTGCCTGTTAGTTGTTTATGCATTGTTTAACTGCATTGCTTTAATACATCTATTTAACCCATCGCCCGTCGCTTGGCCTTTTTTCTGTGTACTGTTTATATGACGGATTAAGGCTCATCTTGCATGGTGCCATATTGTACCTTTAGATTTCCTGGTCAGCCCCACCCTCTGCATGAAATGTCTTTGCAAGCCCAGGTATTAGCTTTTAAAAGTAGCAATGACATCATCACTGGCCTGTGCAGCCAGCAGAGCTGTGGGAGGGGCCCCAGCAGGCTCCACCCACTACAGGCTTCCTGTAGAAAACTACAGAAGGGGGTGGAGAAAAGACTAAACACAGATCTTGGAGAAAATACGCAAACACATGACAGGTCTTTATACAGTATCTGCTGATCCCAGACATGTACTGTCTCCGACATACATCAAATCCTTTTCCTGGACAAAGCTGAGCGCCCTCTAGTGGTCTCTAAGGATTCTTACCAGACATCGGATGGGGACCTGGGCATCCAGCCCCGCTTTCTCCTTGGCCTCGGTGACCATGGTATAGATCGCTTCCATGCACCGGTCTGCGCCAACCAGCTGCAAGGAGAGAAAATAAAATCAGCCTTATTTAATAAGCCCATTGCACCTGGTGCTGCTATTAAGCATGTCTGCCTATATTCCAGTATATTGCTGTGCATACCAGTATTTGGGGGTGTCTTTTGGCACCTATGGCTAGCACAATCTAAAAAAAAACAGCTTTAGATACACTGTAATGTTCCTTGAGACATTGGTTTTGATATCAGCTGGCGCCATCATGTGTGTATTTTGTGAATTGACATTTTTTTTTTTCCAACAGAGAAAGTCATTGCCATTTAAAAAAAAAAAACATTTCTGGGGAATGTGCCACAAGGGGAAGCTGTCCTAGGTCTATCTGGCCATCTACACATACTGTACAGGTTTAAAGTAATTTTAATAAAACAATTTTTGAGCAGATTATAAGCTCAGCCTACACATCTTTTTTTTTTTTAGCCATTTTATAGTGTGGGGGAAGGGGTTTACATTCTGTGTGCGAGGGAAGAGATTTTTCTATAACTCCTGTCTTGTAGACACAACAGGAAGTGAGAGATGGTCAGAGAGGTGTAGACGTGCTACGGGAGATGGTCAGAGAGGTGTAGACGTGCTACGGGAGATGGTCAGAGAGGTGTAGACGTGCTACGGGAGATGGTCAGAGAGGTGTAGACGTGCTACGGGAGATGGTCAGAGAGGTGTAGACGTGCTACGGGAGATGGTCAGAGAGGTGTAGACGTGCTACGGGAGATGGTCAGAGAGGTGTAGACGTGCTACGGGAGATGGTCAGAGAGGTGTAGACGTGCTACGGGAGATGGTCAGAGAGGTGTAGACGTGCTACGGGAGATGGTCAGAGAGGTGTAGACGTGCTACGGGAGATGGTCAGAGAGGTGTAGACGTGCTACGGGAGATGGTCAGAGAGGTGTAGACGTGCTACGGGAGATGGTCAGAGAGGTGTAGACGTGCTACGGGAGATGGTCAGAGAGGTGTAGACGTGCTACGGGAGATGGTCAGAGAGGTGTAGACGTGCTACGGGAGATGGTCAGAGAGGTGTAGACGTGCTACGGGAGATGGTCAGAGAGCGTAGACGTGCTACGGGAGATGGTCAGAGAGCGTAGACGTGCTACGGGAGATGGTCAGAGAGCGTAGACGTGCTACGGGAGATGGTCAGAGAGCGTAGACGTGCTACGGGAGATGGTCAGAGAGCGTAGACGTGCTACGGGAGATGGTCAGGGAGCGTAGACGTGCTACGGGAGATGGTCAGAGAGCGTAGACGTGCTACGGGAGATGGTCAGAGAGCGTAGACGTGCTACGGGAGATGGTCAGAGAGCGTAGACGTGCTACGGGAGATGGTCAGAGAGCGTAGACGTGCTACGGGAGATGGTCAGAGAGCGTAGACGTGCTACGGGAGATGGTCAGAGAGCGTAGACGTGCTACGGGAGATGGTCAGAGAGCGTAGACGTGCTACGGGAGATGGTCAGAGAGCGTAGACGTGCTACGGGAGATGGTCAGAGAGCGTAGACGTGCTACGGGAGATGGTCAGAGAGCGTAGACGTGCTACGGGAGATGGTCAGAGAGCGTAGACGTGCTACGGGAGATGGTCAGAGAGCGTAGACGTGCTACGGGAGATGGTCAGAGAGCGTAGACGTGCTACGGGAGATGGTCAGAGAGCGTAGACGTGCTACGGGAGATGGTCAGAGAGCGTAGACGTGCTACGGGAGATGGTCAGAGAGCGTAGACGTGCTACGGGAGATGGTCAGAGAGCGTAGACGTGCTACGGGAGATGGTCAGAGAGCGTAGACGTGCTACGGGAGATGGTCAGAGAGCGTAGACGTGCTACGGGAGATGGTCAGAGAGCGTAGACGTGCTACGGGAGATGGTCAGAGAGCGTAGACGTGCTACGGGAGATGGTCAGAGAGCGTAGACGTGCTACGGGAGATGGTCAGAGAGCGTAGACGTGCTACGGGAGATGGTCAGAGAGCGTAGACGTGCTACGGGAGATGGTCAGAGAGCGTAGACGTGCTACGGGAGATGGTCAGAGAGCGTAGACGTGCTACGGGAGATGGTCAGAGAGCGTAGACGTGCTACGGGAGATGGTCAGAGAGCGTAGACGTGCTACGGGAGATGGTCAGAGAGCGTAGACGTGCTACGGGAGATGGTCAGAGAGCGTAGACGTGCTACGGGAGATGGTCAGAGAGCGTAGACGTGCTACGGGAGATGGTCAGAGAGCGTAGACGTGCTACGGGAGATGGTCAGAGAGCGTAGACGTGCTACGGGAGATGGTCAGAGAGCGTAGACGTGCTACGGGAGATGGTCAGAGAGCGTAGACGTGCTACGGGAGATGGTCAGAGAGCGTAGACGTGCTACGGGAGATGGTCAGAGAGCGTAGACGTGCTACGGGAGATGGTCAGAGAGCGTAGACGTGCTACGGGAGATGGTCAGAGAGCGTAGACGTGCTACGGGAGATGGTCAGAGAGGTGTAGACGTGCTACGGGAGATGGTCAGAGAGCGTAGACGTGCTACGGGAGATGGTCAGAGAGCGTAGACGTGCTACGGGAGATGGTCAGAGAGCGTAGACGTGCTACGGGAGATGGTCAGAGAGCGTAGACGTGCTACGGGAGATGGTCAGAGAGCGTAGACGTGCTACGGGAGATGGTCAGAGAGCGTAGACGTGCTACGGGAGATGGTCAGAGAGCGTAGACGTGCTACGGGAGATGGTCAGAGAGCGTAGACGTGCTACGGGAGATGGTCAGAGAGCGTAGACGTGCTACGGGAGATGGTCAGAGAGCGTAGACGTGCTACGGGAGATGGTCAGAGAGCGTAGACGTGCTACGGGAGATGGTCAGAGAGCGTAGACGTGCTACGGGAGATGGTCAGAGAGCGTAGACGTGCTACGGGAGATGGTCAGAGAGGTGTAGACGTGCTACGGGAGATGGTCAGAGAGGTGTAGACGTGCTACGGGAGATGGTCAGAGAGGTGTAGACGTGCTACGGGAGATGGTCAGAGAGCGTAGACGTGCTACGGGAGATGGTCAGAGAGCGTAGACGTGCTACGGGAGATGGTCAGAGAGCGTAGACGTGCTACGGGAGATGGTCAGAGAGCGTAGACGTGCTACGGGAGATGGTCAGAGAGCGTAGACGTGCTACGGGAGATGGTCAGAGAGCGTAGACGTGCTACGGGAGATGGTCAGAGAGCGTAGACGTGCTACGGGAGATGGTCAGAGAGCGTAGACGTGCTACGGGAGATGGTCAGAGAGCGTAGACGTGCTACGGGAGATGGTCAGAGAGCGTAGACGTGCTACGGGAGATGGTCAGAGAGCGTAGACGTGCTACGGGAGATGGTCAGAGAGCGTAGACGTGCTACGGGAGATGGTCAGAGAGCGTAGACGTGCTACGGGAGATGGTCAGAGAGCGTAGACGTGCTACGGGAGATGGTCAGAGAGCGTAGACGTGCTACGGGAGATGGTCAGAGAGCGTAGACGTGCTACGGGAGATGGTCAGAGAGCGTAGACGTGCTATGGGAAATGGTCAGAGAAGGGTAGGCATGATACGGGAGATGGTCAGAGCGTGTAGACATGATATGGAAGATTGTTAAAGTGTGTAGACATGATATGGGAGATGGTCAGAGAGGGTAGACATGATACAGGACATGGTCAGAGAGGGTAGACATGATACAGGACATGGTCAGAGAGGGTAGACATGATACAGGACATGGTCAGAGAGGGTAGACATGATACAGGAGATGGTCAGAGAGTGTAGACATGCTTTCAGAGACAGTCGTAGACTGGAGACACATTACACTGGACTTCTAGAGATCCCCGGTATTACACTCTTTACACACTAACACTGTTACCTGTGTACCCCCTACAGCCTCCTTTATATTGGTTGATGGCACACAGGCTTAATACAAGTTCAACATAAGTCTGAAAGAGGACCTGTCTCTCCCCATAACATACATGGACCCCTCCAAGCTCCATATCCAGAGAACACCAACCTCCTGGTGTGACATTACATCCCCCCCATGTATTTGTATTATAAGGTAAGTGGTGAACGGTTACCCAGTGATTGGTGCAGGGGCCTTCCGTCTCACACAGGATCCGCCCATCCTCTGCGATCAGCACAGCTTTGGAGTGAGTCCCACCACTGCTCAAAGAGAAGACAATGACATCACAGTATGAAGGAGGCGTTCCGTGACACTCACACCCCATCCCCCGACACACGGTCCTCCATTACTCTCAACTGCCAACCTGCAACAGTCGTCAGACCACCAGAAACAGGGGAGCTTCCAAATAACACCGCTCCCCAATGTACCCGCCCCTGGGAGGAGATTGTCTTCTTTGTGTCCCCGGGGGCCCCCAAGGTGCAATCACCCGGCAGTCTGTGACTCCAGCTCCAAATCAGAGCTCTGGCACCATGCATGGTGGGTCCCCCTAGGTGGCACTTTGCATTTTCTCACATCTAATTGTATGTGCTGGAAATGTATGGAGCCCGTTCCCGGGGATTATTGTTCCCGGGAAGATTATTTATGTATGACAGGTGAAATCTAATATCGGACACGGCTGACCAATCATAAACAAGCATGTGGGGTGTTTAGGGACTTCACTGGCCCCATGCTTGTCCCAGGTCAGTGAAGCCCAGAGTAATCCTTCCAATGTTCCATTAAGGGGCCAGTTCACACCACATGCAGTCCAGTGCGTTTTTTCTTTTCTGCATCAAAAACGCATGGAAAGTAGGTTATATGGTTTTCAATGGCATAGTTTACACCAGTGCGTTCCAGTTCCAGTCCAGAAGTGTTCCAGATGCTTTTCTGCATGTGCGCTTTTGTTGCGTTTTTGATGCATTTTTGGTGCGTTTTTGATGCAGTCCAGTGCATTTTTCCCTCATTTTTCCTTAAGCCTCCGTTCACATCTAGGCGTTGCTATTTTACAGGCATTTTACTGACATTTTTTCCAGGAGTTTTTCTACAGGCCAGGTCACCAATGTAAAAAGCAGTAAAAGGCCTGCAATCTGCCAAAAAAGAAGCTCATGTACTTTTTTTTTGAGCGACGGTTGTTTTGCTTTAGGCGACAGAACACTCAGATGTGAACAGGGGGCCACTGAAATGAATGGGATTTGTCTTGTTGGGCGTTTTTCCAGCTGAGGCTTAGAGCAGAAAAACGCCCAAAAACACTGAGGTGTGAACAAAGCCTAAATGAGGACATGTGCGTTCCAGTGCATTTTTTTGGTGCGTTTTACAGCATTCCAGTACAGTCCAGTGCAGGAAAAAATGCAGCACGTTCTACTTTTTGTTCTGGAACGCACGGAGTGAGTGGAGTGAGTCACTGGAACACACACGTCCTTATTTAGGGCCAGTTCACACCACATGCTGTCCAGTGCGTTTTTTTTTTCTGCATCAAAAATGCATGGAAAGTAGGTTATATGGTTTTTCAATGGCATAGTTCACACCAGTGCTTGCAGCTCCAGTGCGTCCCAGCTCCAGACAAAAAAGTAGAACATGCTGCATTTTTCCTGTGCTGGACTGTATTGGAACGCTGTAAATCGCATAAAAAATGCACTGGAACACACATGTCCTTATTTAGGGTTAAAGTGATTGTAAGGGTTCTTTTTTTTTTTTTTTAATCTTTTTTATTTTTAACTGCTTGCTGACCAGTCATTATACTGCTGCAGGTCAGCATGATCCCGCAAGCCGTCGTAGCTATACATCAGCTTGCGGGATCGGGATAGCAGGCGCGCACGCTGCACAGCGGAGTGCCGATGCTCGTGCCCGATGGTTGCGATGACCGCCGGCCACGAGCGATCGCGGTCATGAGAGGCAGAACAGGGACGTGTGTGTAAACACACAAATCCCTGTTCTGTTCTATGAGTGACAGATCGTGAGTTCCTAATATCTAGGAACCTCAATCTGTCATTTCCTCTAGGTCAGTCCCCTCCCCCTACAGTTAGAAACACACATAGGGAACACAATTAACCCCTTGATCGCCCCCTAGTGTTAACCCCTTCCCTGCCAGTGACATTTATACAGTAATCAGTGCATTTTTATAGCACTGATCGCTGTATAAATACCAATGGTCCAGAAAATGTGTCAAAAGTGTCCGATGTGTCCGCCATAATGTCGAAGTCCACAAAAAAAATAAATAAATAAATAAATAAATAATATCGCAGATTGCCGCCATTACTAGTAAAAAAATAAAATAAATAATAATAAAAATGCTATAAATCTATCCCCCATTTTGTAGACACTATAACTTTTGCGCAAACCAATCAATAAACGCTTATTGCAATTTTTTTGTTTACCAAAAATATGTAGAAGAATACATATCGGCCTAAACTGAGTAAAAAATTTGCTTTTTAAAAAAAAAAAATGGGGATATTTATTATAGCAAAAAACACAGAATATTGTGTTTTTTTCAAAACTGTCGCTTTTTTTTGGTTTATAGCGCAAAAAATAAAAAACGGCAGAGGTGATCAATTATCACCAAAAGAAATCTCTATTTGTGGGAAAAAAGGGGAAAAAAAATTTGTTTGGGTGCAACGTCGCACGACTGCGCAATTGTCAGTTAAAGCAACGCAGTGCCGAATCGCAAAAAATGGTCTGGTCATTCAGCAGCCAAATCTTCCGGGGCTGAAGTGGTTAAATAACAAACATATCATACTCGTTTTGCACAGAGTGGCCCCGATCCTCCTCTTCTGGGGTCCCCTGGCGGCTCTCACGGCTCCTCCCCACATCAGATAACCCCCGAGGAGAAGCGCTCTCCCGAGGGGGTTACCTTGCGGCACGCTCCCGAGTTCAGCACTCGGCGTCCATAGCTGCAGAATGTATGACTTGGCCCCGCCCCCATCATTGGATTTGATTGACAGTAGCGGGAGCCAATGGCTGCGCTGCTATTAATCTATTCAATCAAGAGCTGAGGACTCCGGGCAGAGAGAGGGACAGCACGTCCCCGCTGGATGAAGTTCCAGAGTTCAGGTGAGTAAAACAGGGGGGAGGCTGGGACTGTCAGGTGTTTTTTCACCTTAATGAATAGGATGCATTAAGAGCCCTTGCACACTGGGGCGGGGGGCGGCGTCGGCGGTAAAACGCCGCTATTATTAGCGGCGTTTTACCGTCGGTATTCGGCCGCTAGCGGGGCGGTTTTACCCCCCGCTAGCGGCCGAGAAAGGGTTAAATACCACCGCAAAGCGCCTCTGCAGAGGCGCTTTGCCGGCGGTATAGCCGCGCCGTCCCATTGATTTCAATGGGCAGGAGCGGTAAAGGAGCGGTATACACACCGCTCCGAAGATACTGCTGGCAGGACTTTTTTTACCGTCCTGCCAGCGCATCGCTCCACTGGATACACAGCAGCGGCTGTTTCGGGTCGGTTTGCAGGCGCTATTATTAGCGCAATAGCGCCTGCAAACCGCCCCAGTGTGAAAGGGGTCTAAGGTGAAAAAACACGAAGGGTTTACAACCCCTTTAAGAAAAAAGAGGGGGGAAAAAAATGCATTGGACTGCATCAAAAACGCATCAAAAACGCGCATACAGAAAAGCATCTGGAACACATCCGGACCGCATTTTATATGGTGTAAACTAGCACTCAAGGTTAAGAAAAAAAAATGGGGGAAAAAAAAAATGCACTGGACTGCACCAAAAACGCATAAAAAATGCAACAAAAACGCGCATGCAGAAAAGCATCTGGAACACATCCGGATATACCTGATAGTAAAACCAGAGATGTCATCACTGGGTCTCTGTGATTCTCTATGCAATGCAGACAGATCTTGTCTGGTGGGAGGGGCCAGCAAGGGGGCTGTACAGAGCTTCCCAGCACCCGGCCTCATTATGTCTGCATATCAAAGCCCTCAGTACTGCGGTACCATACACTTTGTTGTGCACGTTTGCTAGATTGTGTGGGGTGCCAATAAAAATGAATGGCACCGTGCGTTTTTGTGTGCTGCAGGGTAACACCTGATTTTTGCACCGCATTCTGGAGTGAACGGGCCCGCAGGCTGCATTCACGATTTTTTGTGGAGCGATTTGCACTCAATATCACGTGTCGCATATGTCGCATTTGTCACCTATAAAGAAGCTCATGCTCCTTTTCAGGTCAGACAAGCTTCACACGATTTTTTAAAGGCGCGGTATGCTGGGCGATCCTGTCGCGTGAAAATCGCATTGCGTTTGGGGTGCTATTAAAGGACACTTGGTACCCAAACGCATGTTGTGCGGCGATTGCCATGCGATTTGGAATCGCAAAGAATTCTGTGCGAATGGAGTCTGCCCGGCCGGCCCGGATATTAGGCTGACGTCACACTTTCACGTAGTGGAAGCGATTTCGCGTGTCGCACAACCCATTCACTTCGTGGGTTATCCTATGTGTGTTTGTCGCCCGACAAGAAGCTCATGCTCCTTATCAGGCGATAAGAGTCACGCGATTTGCTGCGCGATCCTGTTATACCCCATTCACACTTGTGCGACTTGTCATAAGACTTTGGACCTCGCATGACAGATTGTAACCCATGTTTTCCCAATGATAACCATTCATAGATGTGCGACTTAAAGTTGCAGGGACTTCAAGGTAGCTCATGCACTACTTCGGTCCGACTTTCATGCAACTTGAGGGCCACAGACTACAATGTAAACCCTCAAAAGTTGCATGAAAGTCGCACCTGAATGTTTTAGCCTAGATTTCCACTATTGCGACCTGAAAGTCGCCCAATTTTGATGCGACTCGAAGCATTGCCTGTGTATGCTTGAGGTCTATGGACCTCAAGTCACGTCAAAGTGGGACCAAAGTAGTGCAGGGATGGCTTTGAAGTCGCACCGATATGAACGGTACTCATTGGAAATCATGGGATACGACTTGTCGTGCGACTTTGCAGTCCTAAGTCACAGGACAAGTCGCACTAGTGGAAACGTAGCCTTACATGCAACAGCAGGTCCGACTTTGCAGGGGGACAACAATGCACATCCAAGTTGCATCAAAGTTGCAGAAGTGTGAATGGAGCCGGAAGCGTCAACTGCGTCAGAATCGCATTGCGTTTGGAGTGCCATAAGGGATAATGGCACTCGAATGCGTGTTGCACACGATTCAGAATTATGTCGATTCTGCCTGCGATTCCAAATCACAAAGTATAAATGGAGCCTCCCCCCCCCATTCTCACCGGTGCAGCTTTGAAACTGCACAACTTCAAAGCCGCACATCACTGCGATTTGCACTGCCTATTTCATTGCAGCTTCATTTAACAGAAGTCTATGCAAGTCGCAAAGAAGTTGGTAAAAAAGTAGTGCAGGAACCTTTATTCATAATCGCTGCGTCACGAGTCACACCAATAGGAACGGTTCTTCTGCCCGCAACGGGGTGTGACTTGTCATGTGATGTGGAACTGTCAAATCGCACGACAAGTCGCATCATTGTGAGCAAGGGCTTATAATAGTAATAATGTTATTGTTATACAATATTTGTTTTGCAAGAAAACTACATTACTCTGTACTACACCACGGGAGATGACAGTGCTATATACGTGTTTAGTAATAATCATAATATTAATAATAATAATTATTATTATACAGGATTTATATAGCGCCAACAACTTGCGCAGCACTTTACAACATGAGGGCAGACAGTACACTTACAATACAATTCAATACAGGAGGAATCAGAGGGCCCCGCTTGTTAGAGCTTATAATCTAGAATAATCATAAAAACAATAATAATAAATCATTATAATAATAATAATAATAATATTTTTATTATTATGATATTATTATTATTTATTATTAATATTATTATTATTTTTTGTTATTATATTATTTTTATTATTAACAAAAATAATAATAATATAGTATTAATTACCCGTTCACACCGACAGTACGCTAATTTGCGTTCATGGCTTGAAGGGGTTATACCGGGATGATATGCAGCTACACGCCCTGGTACAGTTTTTTTTTAGAGCCAGAGGTCGGCTCTTTAGTGATAACAATCGATGCAGCTAAAAGCCGCTCGGCTGTTATCCTAAAGGATTGGAAGGGGACGGCCCCCCCCCCCTCCCACCGCTCATCCCGGGCCTCCCGTCCCACCAGGAGACCCCATCCACCATTCGGCGCGTCCGCCGCCTAGACTGAGACCCGTACGAAACTTGATTCGGCTCTGATCGGGTCTCCGATGTAAAATCCCGGAAGCGACATCAGGGCGTCACTTCCAGTTTACTCGGCTGCCAATGGCGCGGATTAAAAAAAAAAAAAAAAAATGAATACTTTTTTTTTTTTTTTTTTTTTTTTATTTCATGAAAGTGTCTTCCCCCCCCCCCCCAAAAAAAATTGCGTTTGAAAGACCGCTGCGCAAATACCATGTGACATAAAATATTGCAATGATCGTCATTTTATTCTCTAGGGTCTCTGATATATATATGTGTATCAGAGACCCTAGAGAATAAAATGGCAATCATTGCAATATTTTATGTCACACAGTATTTGCGCAGCGGTCTTTGAAACACACACACATATATTATATATATATATATATATATATATATATATATACACACACACACACAATATATATATATATATATATATATATATATAGTTATAGATATAGTTATAGATATAGTTATAGATATAGAGAGAGCGCGAGATAGATATATATCTATATATAAAATATGTTTGGGGGGGGGGGGGGGGGGTTCTAAGTAATTTTCTAGCAAAAAAATACGAATTTTAACTTTTTAAACAACAAATGTTAGAAATAGGCTTAGGCATGAAAGGGATAATCATAATAATAATATAGTATTAATTAATAATATTATTAGTAATAAGGAAAGCTGTTGAAGGAGAGAAGAGAAGGAAGGTGCTCTTCTATTACATGGGAGGAATGCGGAGCACAAGGAAATGATCAGATTTTATAATCATTAATATTCCCAGATAAGAGAAGGAAGCAGATTTCCTGTTCCAATGTTTCTGATACAAAGTAACAATAATTGGAATCAATAGAAAAGTCATGTATAGATCAGGAAATAGAAGATCTCACCCCTCCACTCCTCCATACACTGCGGGCATGGTGCTTCTTCCCAGCCCTGCCTGGTCATGTGACCCTCATGTCAGCTGACTCTGTGGAGGGAAGCAGGAAGTGATGGCTGCAACGTAAACACTCACTTAAAGTGGACCTGTCTCCTCTCACTGCTCCACAAATCATGACACTTCTATACGGGGTTGCCAACCTCCCCACAGCATTTTTTACTGAAAAAAACATGGGAAATTTACTGGCAGAGCACATTTTTTTTTTACTGGCAAGCTGATAAATGACAGAACTCCTATTGAAAAGTAACACAGTGAATGTTTGAACAGTATAAACATGATATGGAAATACCGATAACAAAGACATTTGCTTGAATTACACTTAAAAAGTCAACACAGCATGAAATTATCAGCCCCTGATATTTACTGGCAGTTGTAAAAAAAAAATCATTGATGTTTACAAACTGTCAGTAAATTTACTTGAGGTTGGCAACCCTGCTTCTATACAGTTTTTGTACAAATTCAGCCCAATAAAATCCTACTTATAATATGAGGAGCAGGGCACTGCAGAGGGTTTTACTGATAGGGTGACACACAAATATCCATTCGCTCCAAAATACACGTACGCAGATTTTGCGCGCTTCGCATTAACGGCAATTAATGGTAATATGTCCATGTATAGAGCTCAGCATTCCCTGTTGTTCTCAAGCTAATGAGTGTGAGCTATGAGTAATTAAATTGGTAACATTTTAATTTATTTTAATTCATTTAACCACTTTAGCCCCGAAAGGATTTACCCCCTTAATGACCAGGCCATTTTTTTGGCGATACAGTATTTAGTCACATTAGGCGACCCGTCAGGTTTTGCAATGGAAGTGACTATCCGTCGCCGCCATCTTGCTACACCCGCACTCCTCCACAGTAAGGATACAGCATAGCTCCCAACTGTCCCTGATTTCGAGGGACTGTCCCTGATTTGGAGCAATGTCCCTCTGTCCCTCTTTCCTCCTCATTTGTCCCTCATTTTGGTCTGATCTATATAGTTGTATATAAAATTCACTTTTTATCTATCAAAATGTGTTTTCCACTGCTAAACCTTTAGGCCTCTTTCACACTTGTGCTAATCCAAAGTCACGGGATTTTGCCATGATTTCACGACCGCGATTTTGACAAGACAGTCATACGACTGTGGATCCGACTTTGCCCCATGACTTGAAGTATGACTTCAATGAGCAGGGACACGACTTTGATTACCAAATAATTAGGGGGAACTCCACGGCAATTCATGAGCATACCGGGCCCTTCCGTGCCGGTGTGGGGTCCCCCCCAAAATCCATACCAGAGCCTTATCCGAGCACCAGCCTAGCTGGTCAGGAAAGGGGGTGGGGACGAGCGAGCACCCCCCTCCTGAGCCATACCAGGCCACATGCCCTCATGGCCGGATGCCCCCATGTTGATGAGGACAAGGGCCCCTTCCCGACAACCCTGGCCGTTGGTTGTTGGGGTCTGCGGGTGGGGGGCTTATCGGAATCTGGGAGCCCCCTTTAATAAGGTGGCCCCCAGATCCCTGTACCCCTTATTTTTAGTTTTTCATAGCGCAGTGTATATATTTAATTAATTTCCCCCACCCTATAAGAATGAGTATGGGGTACATCGTACCCCTACCCATTCACCTGGGGGGGGGGGGAAAGTGCCGCATTTTCGGCGTAGGTTTCCCCTTAAAATCCATACCAGACCGAAGGGCCTGGTATGCTCATGAAGAGGGAACCCATGCCAGTTTTTTCTTTAAAAAAAAATTGGCTTGGAGTTCCCCTTTATGCACAAGTCGCATGCCAAAGTCAGATCGGTTAATACAGAATCCGACTTTGATCCGATTTAAAAAAAAAGTAGTGCAGGAACTACTTTGAGTTGTGCCAATATGAATGGTAGTCATTCAAAATCATGGAGAATGACTTGTCATGTGATTTTGCAGTCCAAAATCGTGGGACAAGTCGTATAAGTGTGAAAGGGGGCTTAATCTGATTTCTAAATGGCTGCATTTGTAAATTCCAAAAGCCAATATAAAGGAATAGTAGTGGTAAAAAAAAGCACTTTCCAATCTTGTTTTTTTTTTTTGTACAATTTTCCTTTAAGGGGGCGTGGCAAGGGGTGTGTCCTATACCTGCATACTGATAGGTGTCCCTTATTCCCATCTCAAAAAGTTAGGAGGTATGGATACAGTGAGAAGGTAGCAAGTTGGAGTCTTGCATTTCACACTTATTTTTAACAGTGAACTGAGTTTATATACTTAAATACAGTATTTAGAACTCAGTCTAACTGTTTACATGTTCAATTTTAAAAAGCAGCGGCAAGCCTGCTGATCTCACAGGTTTGCTAATATGACAGAACACCGCTGCTTTAAAAAATGAACATCAAAACAGTCTTACGGATTTCAAAATACTGAATGTCACTATATAAGCTGAGTTTACTGTTAAAAATAAGTGTGCAATGCAAGACTCCGGTGGGTGTAACAAGATGTCCACTTTCCCCCTTCTCACTGTATCTTTACTGTGGACGAATGTGGGGTGTAGCAAGATGGTGGCGACGGAACGTCACTTACGTTACAAAATGTGACGGGTCGCCTAATCTGACAAAACAACGGCACTGCTTCGCTTTAACTGACAATTGCGCGGTCGTGCAACGCTGTACCCAAACAAAATTTATGTCTTTTTTTCCCCCTCAAATAGAGCTTTCTTTTGGTGGTATTTGATCACCTCTGCGGTTTTTATTTTTTGCGCTATAAACAAAAAAAGACCGACAATATTGAAAAAAACACACATTTTTTACTATTTGCTTTAATAAATACGGTATCTAAAAGTAATATAATATAATATATATATATATATATATATATATATATATATATATATATGATAAAAAACAAATCTCTTCATTAGTTTAGGCCAATATGTATTCTTCTACATATTTTTGGTGAAAAAAAAAAAAATTGCAACAAGCGTATATATATATATATATATATATATATATATATATATATATATATATATATACTATTACTATATAATATATTATTTTAAATTTTTTTTCCTAGTAATGGCGGTGACTTTTTAGTGGGACTGCGACATTGCGGCGGACAGATTGGACACTTTTGACACTTTTTTTGGGCCGGTGACATTTATACCACGATCAGAGCAAAAAATAGCCACTGATTACTGTGTATGTCACTGGCAGGGTAGGGGTTAACACTAGGGGACGCTCAAGAGGTTAACTGTGTTCCCTAGGGAGGTGTTTCTAACTGTGGGGGGAGGAGACTGACAGGGAGTAAAGAGAGATGATCACTAGGAACAGACAATCACTCTGAACTCCCCTGACAGAACGGGGGATCTGCTTGTTTACATTGACAGATCCCCGTTCTGACTCTCTGAGGAGCGATCCCGAGTCGCCGGCGGATATCACGGCCTCTGGTCACGTGCATCAGCTCCGGTGTCGCACGCACCTGCTATTACTCTTAAAGTGGCCGACGTTCACCTACGGCGATTCGCGCAGCCATGCCACCCTGCTGCAGTATAATGACAGCGGCTGGTTGCCAAGCGGTTAATTTAATTTAATTTGTAACATTAAAATTGTAACAATTTATGCTTTTTAAAAGTAGAACTATAAGCAAAACTTTTTTTTTTTTTTTCATTTTGGATAGAGTAAGGAAGAGTTATACCCCTGTCAGATTTTTTTCCACCAACTGTGTCCCAATTGCGGAGATTTCCCTTCAGTTCCTGTCCCATAGCCAAACAGGAAGTGAGAAAAAAATCACTGCAAATTAAAGCGGTTCTCCAGCCCCCCCCCCCCCCACCCCATCCCATGGAAAAATTAAAAGTCAGCAGCTACAAATACTAGAGCTGCTGACTTTTATTATTAGGATACTTACCTGTCCAGCGATGTCGGCACCCCAGCCAATGTTTCCATCAGCTCTCGGGTGCTGCCACCTCCATAGCCTGTAAGATTCCCTTCTGCACGTGCGCATGCGCAAAGTCCGCTGCACTCTCTGAATGGCCTGGCAGCTGGGAAGGAGGTGGGGGGGGGGCTGAACTTCTGACATACCTTCGGACAACTCAACTTTCAATAATTAAACAGGACAAATAGAGAGGGGGAATCTCCCTAACGGGGGGTGGGGGGTGGGGGTGGGGGGCACACACACAGTAATAAAAACTGACAGGGGTTCTAATCCATCTCCACTTTATCCAAAACTAAGAAAAAAAGTTTTGGCTTTAGTTGTACTATAACCGCTTGACCTACAGAAGGATTTACCCCCTTAATGACCAGGCCATTTTTTGCGATATGGCACTGCGTTACTGTAAATGACAATTCCGCGGTCATGCGACGTTGTACCCAAATAAAATTGATATCCTTTTTTTTCCCACAAATAGAGCTTTCTTTTGGTGAGTACCGTAGTTTGTTGCCATTCCATGAGCATGCGCAATTTTAAAGCATGACATGTTGGGTATCAATTTACTTGTAAAGCGTAACATCATCTTTCACATTATACAAAAAATTTGGCTATTATTATATTTACTATTTTTTATTTATTTTTTAATTCATGAAAGTGTATTCTTTCCCAAAAAATTGCGGTTGGAAGACCGCTGCGCAAGTACAAGTTTGACATGAAAATATTGCAAGGACCGCCATTTTATTCTCTAGGGTCTCTGCTATAAAAATATTTAATGTTTGGGGGTTCTAAGTAAATTTCTAGCAAAAAATACAGATTTTAACTTGTAAGCAACAAATGTCAGAAAAAGGGCTTATGCCGCGTACACACGAGCGGACAATTCGACCGTGTGTGGGCTTCATCGGACCTGCAGCGGACTTTTTCGGTCGAAAATCTGACGGACTTTAGATTTGGAACATGTTTCAAATCTTTACGTCAGAACTCCGTTGGACCCAGTTCGTCCGCTCGTCTGTATGCTAGTCCGACGGACAAAAACCGACGCTGGGGCAACTATTGGCTACTGGCTATCAACTTTCTTATTTTAGTCCGGTGTACGTCATCACGTACAAATCCGTCGGACTTTGGTGTGATTGTGTGTAGGCAAGTCCGTTCGTTGGGAAAGTCCCTCGAAAGTCCGTTGGATAGTCCGTCGGACCAGTCCGGTCGAAAAGTCCGCCCGTGTGTGCGCGGCATTAGTCTTCAAGTGGTTAAAATTGTAACAATTTAATTTGACTTTAATTTAATTTAACTTTCATTTTATTTAATTTAATTTAATTTGTAACTTTTAAAAGTGTGACAATCAGAATCGGCTGTACGCATAATAATGAGGTTACATTGACACCTTGCATTTCAGGAACACTCGTTTTTTTTGTGCATTTTTTCCATGCGTGTTTTTATGCTACACGCATAGGGCATCGCCGTGACAAATGCGGCACAGTAGCTCCTGTAGCTATTTGGACGCTGAGCTTCATGCATGTTTTTTTGATGCGCATCTGCTTGCCGCATTTGAGGTGCCATTAACAATGAATGGCACAGCAAGAAAGACATGTGTTTTTTTCGCATTGCTCTTTTGGCGCATGTTCACCAAATGCTGAGGCGTGAACGCAGCCTTAAACTGAGCATGTTATAAAAAGCAGACCATTGTAAAAGGTTTAGTTTACACTTGTGGGGGGAGGGGCATAGATACAGGTAGGCACGTTGCAGTTTAACATCCCTTGACCCCAGTTTTTTCACCCCCCCAAAAGGCCCAAAAGCAACAGGACAGTACAAATACCCCCCCCCCAAATGACCCATTTTTTGAAAGTAGAAAGTCTGAGGTATTTAGTAAGAGGCATGGCGAGTTTTTAAAGTTGTATTTTTTTGTAATTCTTTTGGAAAATTATGAAATAAAATAAAAAATTTTGTTTCTACATTATTTTTTTTAAATACTGTCCCTGGTGCAGTACAGCGCCATCATATAACTGGTGTGGCGGTGATCAGGGATACTGACTGGTGACAGTACGAAAAAAAAATGCAATAATTATTTGGCATTTTTTTCATTTTTTTTTCAATTTTTTAACACACTGTGACCTGAACAATACAATGTTACTATAGTTTCAATGTACTATGCTGGAGAAGTGATCAGGATTCTTTTTTTTTTTACATTTTCACATTATGATTCCTTATACCAGTGAATTTCACTGTTATAAGCAACCATTTTTACTGAATGAAATCAATTCATTCAGTGTTTTACTATTGTAGTTAGCTGTGATTGGCCCTGTCTGTACCATGTGATCACTGTGACCAATCACAGATATCAACACAATTGTACACAATGAATGGCATGAATCAAAGCCATTCATTGTGTACAATTGTCATGTTATCTGCCGTGATTGGTCACAGCAATCACATGGTACCGGCAGTAACCCCGTACACCGATCAGTCATCTGCTGTGTCAGGTGGACACAGTGGGTGACAGATTGCACCTGTACGGAACAATGAATGTTTTACCTGGCTGTCATTTGTGATAGGCCAGGCGGAAACTGGTCAAAACCCTACATCTCATCATTTTAGAGCTGACTCTGAATAATCGGCCTAGAATTATTATTCTCACTTCAGCACAGAAATATGTAACATGTTTAGTGCAATTGTCATTTTCATTCATAGGCACCCGCGACACACACATTTACATTCCTACAGGCATGTATGCATACTTACCAACTGTCCCGGATTTCCCGGGACATTCCCGGGATTTAGACTCTTTTCCCGATTTTATTGTTTCCCGGGAAATGTCCCGAGAAATCCGTTTTTTCACGAATTTTCGCCGCCACCGCCGCTAGAGAGCCAAGCAGACCAGGAATACGGCTGGGGGACTAGACGGAGCTCCTGTGTCGCTGCCCACCCTCTGCCTTGCCCCGCCTACACTCTGCCCCGCTCCTGGTCTGTTATGGAAAGGGGTTCTATTGTAACCATGCAGCCGGTGGCGGTAGACACTTGATGTAAGGGGGGGCTCCACTGGGGACACCTGATGTAAGGGGGGGTTCTGCTGGGGACATCTGATGTAAGGGGCGCACCACTGGGGACACCTGATGTAAGGGGGGCACCGCTGGGGACATCTGATGTAAGGGGGGGCTCCTCTGGGGACATGTGATGTAAAGGGGGCACCGCTGGGGACATGTGATGTAAGGGGGGCACCGCTGGGGACATCTGATGTAAGGGGGGGCTCCGCTGGGGACACCTGATGTAAGGGGGGCTCCGCTGGGGACATCTGATGTAAGGGGGGGCTCCGCTGGGAACATCTGATGTAAGGGGGGCTCCGCTGGGGACACCTGATGTAAGGGGGGCTCCGCTGGGGACACCTGATGTAAGGGGGCTGCGCTGGGGGCACCTGATGCAAGGACGGACGGCAGGTGACACGCTCAGGGATCCCACTGATTTGGCATTATGGTGAGTTGAATTATTTCTTTTTATATTACGATGTAATAATAGAAATAATGCACTTCAATCATCCTGACACCATAACAACCATGGTGCCGGGATGATTGAAGTGCTAACACCAGGTGTTTGGAGTATCTTTATCTGCTGATTGTTAAACTTTCTGGAATACACATATTTCCATTGTTGTGTAGGATCTGGGGCTGCTGTCCCTCCATCCCTCCCCCCCCCTTTCCCTCTCCATCCCTCATTCATCTCAGACTCTAACCACACCCCCTTTGAGCCACGCCCATTTAAGTTCAAGGCCCGGAGATTTCCTAGGAGCAAAGGAAGATATTGCTCCCTCCACCTCCTCCACAGTAATGTCTGCTTCCAGGGTATTACTGCTTGTTAGCCGAGGCAGGTCAATATCATTCAACCCCTGGAGGGGCACATGACTTATAAAGTTCTTTATAGAAGTGGGTGAAGGCTTGTACAATACCCACGGAGTCGCTCACCTCATCCCTGCTCTGGTCATATACACTCATTATATAAGTGGGTACATATTCTGGTTTTGCCAAGTACGCTAACAGTCTACTATTTTTGTCTCCAAACTCAAAAATGCGTCTATGTCTGCGCAAGTCTAAGCTTGGTAGTCTAGTCAGTCAATACCTCTCTATATGCCCGCATCTTGTAACAATAGGGGAAGGGAAAGGGATCACCGCTCCAGGTGGAAATGTGGATATAGAACTCTCCTCGGAACTGGAATACCAGGTGCAACATGAGGCAAAAAGGAAGTTCTGGACAGCCGCACTTCCGGAATATAGCCTTTATTTGTAAAAAGCCCAACAGATACAAGCCACAACTCGTTTGTCCCATTTTTTGTATCTGTTGGACTTTTTACAAATAAAGGCTATATTCCGAAGTGCGGCTGTCCAGAACTTCCTTTTTGCCTCATGTCCACGTCTTGTCCCGGAGAATCCGTAGGCCTTCCTCAGTCGGTCGCCTAACGTATTCTGCTTCCGCTAAGGATGCTTCCCCTTCCCTGTTCTGTATTGAAGAAGCTAACTGCTTCTTAAACCCACTCACCTCCGCTATAAACACCCCTCTCAGAGTAGCTTTTAATGCCTCCCATTGAAGGAGGTCAGATCCAGTGCCCTGGTTTTTCCTTCCAGAACGGCTGCATAGCCTCTGTGCATTTCATTTTTACATATTCTTCTTGCAACCAGCTAGCTTCCATCCGCCAATGACGGATCCCTTGTCTCTGCACCAATGTGATATCCAACAACATAGGGGAGTGATCCGAGTGTAAATATAGCACCCCCCACCATTTGCAGACCCTCAGTTTCAGCTAGCACGGTGTCTATTCTGGACAGCGTCTTATGCGTCTTGGAGTAGCTCTCCATCCAATCTGACAGAACTTGAGCTTTTTTGCAAAGAAGAATGGGCAAAAATGTCACTCTATAGATGTACAAAGCTGGTAGAGACATCCCCAAAAAGACTTGCAGCTGTAATTGCAGTGAAAGGAGGTTCTACAAAAGTATTGACTCAGGGGGGCGCCATACAAATGTATCTCCCACACTTTTCACTTATTTATTTGTAATAAATTTTGAAAACCATTTATCATTTTGCTTCCACTTCACAATTATGTGCCACTTTGTGTTGGTCTATCACATAAAATCCCAATAAAATACATTTACGTTTTTTGGTTGTAACGTGACAAAATTTTAAAAATATCAAGGAGTATGAATACTTTTTTCAAGGCTCTGTATACAGTAAATATAGTAAATATTAAATATATAGTAAATAGTAGTAAATATAAATGTAATAAATACATTCTGGCCTAAAATTATGAAGAACAATGATTTATTTGCAAAATTTTATAATAGAATCGAAAAGGTGTTTTTTTATTCATTTTTTTGTACTTTTTTTTTTGTTTATTTAGCAACAGATAAAAAACCCAATAGTGATTAAATACCACCAAAAGAAAGCTCTATTTGTGTGAACAAAATTATAAGAATTTCTTATTGCTATAGTGTTGCAAAGTGTGACAACACTGAAAGCTGAAAATTGGCCTGGGCAGGAAGGGGTTGAAAGTGGCCGGTGTTGAAGTGGTTAAGGAAGCGGGGTAGAGAATTCTTCCAGAGATCTGTGGATTGCAGCGATCGCCAGCATTCAGGTTGTGTTGTGATCAGTCCAGAGGCAGGTCATGCTTAGCGGGGTTCTCCTTTAAGTCACCTCCTGACCTTTCTGCTCTGTGCTGATGTAGGTGAATGAGCGATCGCCTGGTGTGAGGTCGAAGGGCCACCGAGACATTATTAATAGAGACAAAGCCGAGTGACGCTCTGTGGCCGTATCCTCTGGGAGGGAGGCCGTGACAATCAATCCCTTTTATCAGCCGCGCCGCTGAGTAATAGAGTGAGATCACCGAACACGGGCGATAACTGACCGCCACACTTTAACTGCTAAAACGGCAGCTGGAAAAATCAATACTGCTCTTCTCACCCTGATTGTATTGCGGCTTGATTACAGGGAGGCTCAAACCTTTCATTACTGCGTGTTGGAATAAATTTCCATCAAATTGCAATGGAAGTGATAAAATGTCGGTGCCTTTGTGATTTAAAGTGGAATTCTTTTTTTTTTTTTTATAGTTTTTAGTGAAGTGGGGGGGGGGGGATGTTGATTCCTGCCTAAACTTCATTACCCTCAGGATCTTCTTCTAGAGCTGTGAGCCAAACTTCCTTCTTCCATATACAAATGCAGCTCAAAGAATTAGAATCAAACAGTTAATGTATTTCATTACAGCATGGGCCTAAATTGCCAGAAGGGCGTCCATGTACGTCCTCCCGTGTATGAGCTGCCTGCGGACCCCCTGCGGGCGCGCTCTGTGATCAGCGAGTCAAAGAGTCTGGGCTGAAAATAGATCGAAGTGAAGGGCCGATCCTGACCTCTTACCACGTGATCAACTGTCAGCCAATGAACAAGGAGAGCTGCTGCCTCATCTGTGCCCACCGGTGCCACCTTTCAGTGCCCACCAGTGCCACCTACCAGTGCAAATCAGTGTCCATCAGTGCCACCTATCAGTGCCCACCAGTACCTCATATCAGTGCCGATCAGTGCTGCCAAACAGTACCTATCAGTGCCTTAACATCAGTGCTGCCTATCAGTGTCACCGACCAGTGCCCATCAGTGCCACCCATCAGTGCCCTTCAGTGCCACATATTAGTGCGCTTCAGTGCCACCCATCAGTGCCACTTATTAGTTCCACCTATCAGTGCCCACCAGTGCTGCCTCATCAGTGCCACTTATCAGTGCCCTTCAGTGCCACCTATTAGTACACTTCCGTGCAACCCATCAGTGCCACTTATTAGTGTCACCTATCAGTGCCCACCAAGAAGAGAAGAAAAGATTGACCGCACACTTAAATCCAAAAGATGCTGTAGAAATTTCTTTATTGTCATGAGCCAGACAAAATTGTAAATGATGATCAGTTGACGCGTTTTACACGAAAAGAACCGTGCTTGTTCACAACGGTGAACGCTATCAGTGCCCACCAGTGCCACCTCATCAGTGTCCATCAGTGACGCCTTATCAGTGCCCATCAGTGCCACCTCATCAGTGTCCATTAGTGACGCCTTATCAGTGCACATCAGTGCCACCCATCAGTGCCCTTCAGTGCCACATATTAGTGCGCTTCAGTGCCACCCATCAGTGCCATCCATCAGTGCCACTTATTAGTTCCACCTATCAGTGCCCACCAGTGCTGCCTCATCAGTGCCACTTATCAGTGCCCTTCAGTGCCACCTATTAGTGCGCTTCCGTGCAACCCATCAGTGCCACTTATTAGTGTCACCTATCAGTGCCCACCAAGAAGAGAAGAAAAGATTGACCGCACACTTAAATCCAAAAGATGCTGTAGAAATTTCTTTATTGTCATGAGCCAGACAAAATTGCAAATGATGATCAGTTGACGCGTTTTACACGAAAAGAACCGTGCTTGTTCACAACGGTGAATGCTATCAGTGCCCACCAGTGCCACCTCATCAGTGCCCATCTGTGACGCCTTATCAGTGCCACCTTATCAGTGCCCATCTGTGACGCCTCATCAGTGCCCATCAGTGACGCCTTATCAGTGCCCATCAGTGATGCCTCAGCAGCACACATTAATGAAGGAGAAAAATTACCTGTTTGCAAAATTTTATGGCAAACTATGAAAGCTGTTTTTTTGTTTTTATCAAAATTTTGGGTCTTTTTTTGTTTGTTTAGCAAAAAAATAAAAACCCCAGTAGTGATTACATACCACCAAAAAAAGCTCTATTATAAAAATTTTATTTGGGTACAGTGTTGCATGACCGCGCAATTGTCATTCAAAGTGCGACAGCGCTGAAAGCTGAAAATTGGTCTGGGCAGGAAGGGGGTTTCAGTGCACAGTAGGCACGTGGTTAATTCAATTCAAAAAGTAAAACTCATGTTATGTAGAGTATCTCAGAAATTTAGAATATTACATAAGACCAATAAAAAAAAGGATTTTTAATACAGAAATGTTTGCTTACTGAAAAGTATGTCCATGTACAGTATAGTATGGACTCAATACTTGGTCAGGGCTCCTTTTGCATGAATTACTGTATCAATGTGGCGTGGCATGGAGGAGAGCAGCCTGTGGCACTGCTGAGGTGTTATGGAAGCCCAGGTTGCTTTGTTAGCGGCCTTCAGCTCGTCTGCATTGTTGGGTCTGGTGTCTCTCATCTTCCTCTTGACAATAGCACAGATTCTCTATGGGGTTTAGGTCAGGCGAGTTTGCTGGCCAATCAAGCTCAGTAAAACCATAATCATTAAAGCAGGTATTGGTACTTTTGGCAGTGTGGGCAGGTGTCAAGTCCTGCTGGAAAATGAATGACAGTTGTAGCCCATGTCCTGGATACATCTGTATGTGGTGGCTCTTGAAGCACTGACACCAGCCGTAGTCCACTTCTTGTTAATCTCCCCCTAATTCTTGAATGGCCTTTGCTTCACAATCCCCTCAAGGCTGCCGTTGTCCCCGTTGCTTGTGCACCTTTTTCTACCACACTTTTTCCTTCCACTCCTTCCTTCTTTCCATTAATATGCTTAGATCCAGCTTCTTGAGCAATGACCTTTTGTGACTTACCCTCCCTTTGAAGGTTGTCAATGACTGTCCCATCCACTAGACTAGGGGGAGCATCCACCAGGGGGATCTTCCATATATTCCTTTGGATCACCCACTAGGGGAAGTTTCCATATATTCCCATGGAACATCTACTAGCATTGATCTCAAAAACGTTCTACTGAAAGTGCCAGTTTACTGTTCTTCAGACTTTCGGTGGGCCGTTTTGTGCCCAGTGGGAGTAAACAATGCCAGGTCTTTGGTATTAGGGAAAGAAATAATTGTTAATTGGTGTCCTTAGGAGGAATAGTGCCCCATTTTTGTTGTTGGTGGAAGGAATTATGCCCCGTTGTTGGTGTCAGTGGAAGGAATTATGCCCCGTTGTTGGTGTCAGTGGAAGGAATTATGCCCCATTGTTGGTGTCAATGGCAGGAGAAATGCCTCAAGAGCCGGATAAAGGCAAACAAAGGGCCGCAGTTTGGAGACCACTGCACTAGGGGGAGCATCCATATTTTCCTATGAAGCATCCACTAGGGGGAGCGTATAATTATAGTGACAGGCTGACAACACAGGAGAACAATCGGCAAACATGGACAGAGCGTTGTCACCAGGGCTGTCTTAATAGCATCATGGGCCCCTGGGCAAAGTAATGCTCTGGGGCCCCTACAATGGTGACAGCGCAGGTAAACAGATATCAAGTAGATAGGAGGCAGACAAGAGGAGCTTCCCCTTTTGGGTGGAGCTCCGCTTTACCTACATGAACAATCATTCTGTACAGCAAAGAAACAGTGGGAAAATACTACATACATAAAGTAACAAAGCTGTCCTGTGCATATAATATATCTGCTAGATTGATGCTCAGGACAGTTGTAACAAGTATAGACAATAAAAATCATGAGGCACCATCCAGCCTGACAGGGCCTTAAGTACCCCCAACATTGTAACTCCTCTACATCATACATACATCCAGCACTCCTAACTCCACCCGACCAACCCCCCCCCCACACACACACCAGGTTTCCCCCTACCATTGTTATCCTGTTACCACCTCCACACCCCTGGATTCTCAACCCCAAATAAACAACTCCCCAGCACTCTGACCCCTCTACACCCCAGATATCCCCCCATTACTCTGACCCCTCTACACCCCAGATATTCCCCCCAGCACTGTGACCCCTCTACACCCCAGATATCCCCCCAGCACTCTGACCCCTCTACACCCCAGATATCCCCCCAACACTCTGACTCCTCTCTGCACCCCAGATATCCCCCCAGCACTGTGACCCCTCTACACCCTAGATATCCCCCCCAGCACTCTGACCCCTCTACACCCCAGATATCCCCCCATTACTCTGACCCCTCTACACCCCAGATATTCCCCCCAGCACTGTGACCCCTCTACACCCCAGATATCCCCCCAGCACTCTGACCCCTCTACACCCCAGATATCCCCCCAGCACTGTGACCCCTCTACACCCTAGATATCCCCCCCAGCACTCTGACCCCTCTACACCCCAGATATCCCCCCAGCACTCTGACCCCTCTACACCCCAGATATTCCCCCCAGCACTGTGACCCCTCTACACCCCAGATATCCCCCCAGCACTCTGACCCCTCTACATCCCAGATATCCCCCCAGCACTGTGACCCCTCTACACCCTAGATATCCCCCCCAGCACTCTGACCCCTCTACACCCCAGATATCCCCCCAGCACTCTGACCCATCTACACCCAAGATATTCCCCCAGCACTCTGATCCCTCTACATCCCAGATATCCCCCCAGCACTCTGATCCCTCTCTGTACCCCAGATATCCCCCCAGCACTCTGACCCATCTACACCCTAGATATCCCCCCAGCACTCTGATCCCTCTACATCCCAGATATCCCCCCCAGCACTCTGATCCCTCTCTGCACCCTAGATATTCCCCCAGCACTGTTACCATATACCAGAAGATACCCCTTATATTGTGACCCCACTACATCCCTGATACCCCCCAACACTGTGACCTCTCTACATCCCTGATACCTCTAGCACTATAGCCACCCAAGATACCCCAAGCATAGCTACCCCTATACACCCTAGATCCCCCCTCAGCATTGTTTTACCCCATACACCCTCGATATGCCCCAGCACCATTATTCCATCCATGTAGTACCCCCTTTTCCAGTGGAGATACAATGCATGTGAACTTTTGGCTATGTGCCCACCTCCAGCACTGTGACAAGGACTCAGCTATACCAATCAAGTCATGCAGACAGAAGGAGGGGCGGAGGAGGGAGCATCCCTCGGGGCATTCCAAGCCCTTCGGTGCAAACAGTCCTGGACAGCTGGGCTCACCATGACACCATCCACAATGCCACTTCCATGGGTGGGCTCTCAGTGCTGCCGACTCAACAGCTCCCACTCCAGCTCCTACCCCTCAACCTTCGAGTCCCGAGCATTCAAGCTGCATGGGGCGGGGTCAGAGCATCACTGACGCTCCAACCCCGCCCTTCCCTGCTGGCTGTGAAATAATAGGTATCGTTCTGCACAGCACGGCACACCGCTGCCAACCTGCCTCCCCTGTGTATCCATCACTCTCAGTGCCATCATGGAGCCCCCAATTTCCGGGCAGCGTGGGCTCAAGGAGCAGCTTCTTTGGGAAAAGTGCAAGGGCCCCGCAAGCAGCTGGGGCCCCTGGGCAGTGCCCAGGTGTGCCCTCTCATTAAGACGGCCCTGGTTGTCACTCAACAGGATCAGGGATAATTTTATTAAAAACTGCAGATTTTAAAAATAGAAAATGTCTTTTTTAATTACACCATCATTTTAAAGCTTATATAACATTGTAATCTGTTTGACATTCACTTTAAAGACATTGTTAAGCGTTTTCTTATATTTTCTTATATTTTTTCTGATGAGCTGAATATTAAAGAGGAAGTAAACCCTGATGGGTGTTACTTCCTCTTTGTTTCCCTGCAAAGGTAAAGCATAATGGGCTACTATGCATCGCATAGTAGCCCATTATGTGACACTTACCTGCAGGAGAAGTCCACGATGTCCCGTCTTCCTCGCTAGTAGAGAGTGTCCATTCTTCACCCCTCTTCTTTCCGGGGCCGCGAACTCTGGCTCTGTGACTGGCCGGAGTCGCGTGAAGTCGCGTGACGTCACTCCCGCACATGCGCGCGGGAGCCTGCTTTAACGGCATGACCACTTTAATAAGTCAGGTAAACATGAAATGTTGCACATGCATGCTTAAACAGACCCTGTCACCAGACCATTCATTTCAACAAATATCTTCTCATAAAAATTAAATGTGCATTCAATGTATTTTGTGCATGGTATTTAATTGTGAAAACCTCCATTGTGTAGACATCCAAAAGCTCTGGATCTGCTGATGGATGCCACCATCTTGGAAGTGATGCCAGAAGCCCCAGTGCTGTCACTCAAGTGACGGCTGTAGTATTCCCCTTCACACTTCCCCGGGCAGCTACATAAAAAATTATATAGGGAGCCGAGGAGCTGGCCCAGCACACACAGTAATTAGACCCTTCCAGAAGAGGAGAGGGCTATGAGGTGTAAGGATGGAGGGAGTCTGTGTTAAGGAATTGACTGAAAATATTTTTTCTTTCAGTGCTTTTACCTGCAATTGTTTAAAATGGTGATAGTTTGGACTAGTGGTTGTGACGGCAGGTTGTCTGTAGTGATTGTACTGTTATGCTGTGAATAGCCTATGTCTTTTGATCTATTGCTATTGAGGCCTGTTCACATCTAAATAAGTCAGAAGAAGGACCTACCTCCATCTTTGGTAGCTCATGTGTGGACCTTGGATGGACCCTTGTGGACCTATAGATTTTTTAGTTAGGCATTTGAGAAATGGAAAGGCAATGCTGAGATTTCTTATTTGAAATATAGTATGCTCTTAATTTTAATTATTGCTTTGAAGGAGACCTGCATTAAATATCTTTTTGCAAAAAAAATCATATAAAAGAATATTTTAAAACAATAAAAAAAAAACTGATTGAAAAACACTTAAAAACACAAATGATCCAGGGGAAGATCAAGCTAACACTTAGTGAATAAGGACTAATTGTAATGAATTGCCATTGGGTGCCCCCCCCCCCCTGCACCCTTCCATTGATTTGTTCCCCGGGGTTTCAGCATGTTCTGCTTTTTGTAGATAAGACACTATTGCCATCTGCTGGCTGATATAGAGAATGCAGGTATGTCATCAAGCAGAAGATAAATAGGACAGTGCTTGAGCCATAGGTTCTTGGTAAGTGTATTGCCCCGTACACACGGTCGGACATTGATCAGACATTCCGAGAACAAAATCCTAGGATTTTTTCTGACGGATGTTGGCTCAAACTTGTCTTGCATACACACGGTCACACAAAGTTGTCAGAAAATTCGATCGTTCTGAACGCGGTGACGTAAAACACGTACGTCGGGACTATAAACGGGGCAGTGGCCAATAGCTTTCATCTCTTTATTTATTCTGAGCATGCGTGGCACTTTGTCCGTCGGATTTGTGTACACACGATCAGAATTTCCGACAACGGATTTTGTTGTCGGAAAATTTTATAGCCTGCTCTCAAACTTTGTGTGTCGGAAAATCCGATGGAAAATGTGTGATGGAGCCCACACATGGTCGGAATTTCCAACAACAAGGTCCTATCACACATTTTCCGTCGGAAAATCCGTGTGTACGGGGCATTACATTACCATCCTGGCCCTTTAGCTTCACAGGTTCTTTTGTTTGTTTCTGTCCTCCTTTTGTGTTACAACTGTAGCCCTATCGCGTGCTGGTCGGTAAGTTAAGCTTGGTTTTTCCCTTGGATTTATCCTTGGCCTTGTTTATAACTGTAGCCCTACCCCTGCAGGAGCCGCTGGATTTTGGGTCCCCCTTTACATGCACGGATAGGCAACAGATATTTTTTAGCACGCATTCCGTAGACATAAACCAGTCCAAGGGCTTTGTTATGTTTTTAGTTTTTTTAGGGGGAATCAACTTGGATAGGCTTGGGGTGGTATGGGTTGCCCAGAACAGTGGTAAGGTAGGATTTGAGGACATGCAACAAACTCTCTCTGGTGGCTTCCAAGAAATGTCACAAAGCTGTGTTCTTGTGGGATGGATTATACAGCCTACAGGCAAAGATAAATTCCACTTCTGATCTCAGGTACTTTATCTCCACCAAGAAACACAGAAGCACCTGGCTCCGACTTTGGATTCCCAAGTAGGGTTGTAGGGTAGCTGTAATATGCTAAATAGCTTTGAGCTGTCCCTCTGTAGTTAGCCAGCTGGGTATTGCACCTGGTTGCTTCTCCTCTATAGGCCCTGGGGTGTAATTAAGATCCTGCAGCATATGTGTTGACTACTGAACAGGCCTTCTGCTGGACAGGTTCAATGGCTCCCAGGGTGGCCGAGCTCGGGGTAAAGAGTGTGAGGCTTCCTGCACTGTTCTCTCTCTCTCTCTCTCTCTGTCTCTCTCTCTCAGCACTCTGGCCCCTTCAGAGCCCCCCCACATATGGGTCCCCTCCAGGCCCCTGGATCCTGGACTTCCACATGGCCAGGCTCCAGAATATTTATGGGCTATCTCTCCACCTCCTGGATCCTCCTCACCTAGGGATTGGAGGAGACTCCATAAATATTCAAGCCTTATCTCTGCCCCTCCACCCTCTATGTTCCAGAACTTTCCTAAGCTCTAGAAGCCAGGGAGAAGCAGCAAAGACTCAGCCCTTGGAGCACTGCCAACCTAACTAAGGGCTCTTTCACACGGGGCGGACCAGTGATGATCCGCCCCGTGAACACCCGCTTGCTCAGCGGGGATCGCTCCACCGATCCCCGCTGAGCAGGAAGATGACAGGTCTTTCTCTGCACACTGTGCAGCGACGCCGTCACCCGATCCGAAAACGGATGGAAAAGTAGAGTTTTCCTCCGTTACACTTTTCGGATCGGAGCGGGTCGGATGTCAGCGGACATGTCACCGCTGACATCCAACGCTCCATAGGGATACATGTATGTCCGTTTTTCATCCGAAAACGGAAGGATGAAAAACGGACATACGGATCGTCAGTGTGAAAGAGCCCTAACAACAAGAAATTTACCCCGGCTATTCTGTCTACAGCAGAAGCCCAACTAAATTTACCTTCTGTACACAGGGGGTGCTACACAACTCTCTCTGAGCATTACCTGCCTCTGTAGAGGGGATGGCCTTGAAAGAGTATTTGTTACTTTTGCAGTACCTGTCCTGTTCAAATCACAATAAATTATATTACAGCACATAAAAGGCACGGCTATTAACCACTTCAGCCCTGGAAGATTTGGCTGCTGAATGACGGGTCCACTTTTTCGATTCGGCACTGCGTCGCTTTAACTGACAATTGCGCGGTCGTTTGACATTGCACCCAAACAAAATTGACGTCCTTTTTTTTCCCACAAATAGAGCTTTCTTTTGGTGGTATTTGATCACCTCTGCATTTTTTATTTTTTGCGATATAAACAAAAAAAGAGCGTCAATTTTGAAAAAAACACAATATTTTGTACTTTTTGCTATAATAAATATCCCCATTTTTTTTTAAAAAAGCTATTTTTTTCTCAGTTTGGGCCGATAGGTATTCTTCTACATATTTTTGGTAAAAAAACCCCGCAATAAGCATATATTGATTGGTTTGCGCAAAAGTTAGAGCATCTACAATATAGGGGATAGATTTATAAAATTTGTATTATTTTTTTTTTTTTTACTAGTAATGGCGACGATCTGCGATTTTTATTGTGACTGCGACATTATGGCGGACACATCGGACAATTTTGAAACATTTTTGGGAACATTGGCATTTATACATGTAGCAATAACTCACGGTGGAGCTGCTGGTTTAAGCGGGTCTGTTACCTTCACTCTGCTTCCCTCTGTTTCACCGGCACCGGGTCTAGGGGTTCCATTGAGTTTACTTCTGGACGACACACGCACCAACACTGGAGTACGTTTTCAATGCTTTATTGAACAGACAAACTTTAGGAAGTAGCAGGAAAGAGGCGGAAAAGGAAACTTTCAGGAGAAACTCAAATATCTTCTTATAGAATCTTAGCGACAAATGTCCCGGTAGAATTCAGATAATTATGTGGAATGCACTCCCCTCGTGGGACACACTCCTTGCTCGTCTGGGTAGGCCTCTCTCACCGGTCTAGCAGCCAGTACGCAGCACGAATCTAAAGTCTCTGCCACAGACTTGCTTGGGGGGTAAATCCATACGATCCTCTGCCACAGGATGTATCAGATCTTTTGCAGTGAACAGTCAGTCACAGTGCTTGAACCTTTAAGCCGAACCGGCAACACTATGCTGTATAGTTACTTCTTTTGGGTACGTCCTCCAACCGAGTCACCAGGCCCCTCTATAGACCAGCACGCTGCGTGATCTCTCCAAGATGGGTCCTCCCCTGGGATCTCCTCGGTTGTCCAGCTTCGTCCCACAGGACGACAGCTCAGGACCATTCCTCAGCCGCGGTGGTGGGCCCCAGACAAGCCTCTGGACCCACCCCTGCGCCGCACCATCATGGGCCTCCCGATCGGAGGACCACGAGGTAGCTCCTTAATGCATACCTGTCGGCCAGGAGGGCCAGCTGGTGGCTGTAAAAACGAACCCTAGAACATGGCGTCTGTCCCATAAATACCCCCTTCCCAGAATGCAACTCAGATTACCACCTCCACCGAGCTTGTCTCCGAGACAGGGAAGCATCTATACACTTCGACACATTGCCTTACCAACACCGACCAGTGGTAACAGCGACACCCACCGGTAGCACACACAACCTCAGCCAAGCTGGAACAGAGGCAAACTTTTAACCTTACTAACACACAATTTACTAAATTTGCCTAACCTGCGGTAGATTGCAAATCTACCAGCGCTACATACAGAAACAAGAAAAGTCCTGGACTGCCGCACTCCATAGAAAGGCATCTTTATTGTGAAAGGTAAAAATCCAACGTGACAGTCATATCAAACAAGGACAAACCAGGGATCAGTAGCTAACACGGTTCACATCGTTAGGTGCTTACTCATAGCTAAATTAGACAAAAGCCAAATGTGCATATAAGAAAAAAGCAAACAGAATATTGGCATGCATTAAAAAGGGGATCAACTCCAGAGATAAAACGATAATTCTCCCACTCTACAAGACTCTGGTCCGGCCGCACCTGGAGTATGCTGTCCAGTTCTGGGCACCAGTCCTCAGGAAGGATGTACTGGAAATGGAGCGAGTACAAAGAAGGGCAACAAAGCTAATAAAGGGTCTGGAGGATCTTAGTTATGAGGAAAGGTTGCGAGCACTGAACTTATTTTCTCTGGAGAAGAGACGCTTGAGAGGGGATATGACTTCATTATACAAATACCGTACTGGTGACCCCACAATAGGGATAAAACCTTTTTGCAGAAGAGAGTTTAACAAGACTCGTGGCCACTCATTGAAATTAGAAGAAAAGAGGTTTAACCTTAAACTACGTAGAGGGTTCTTTACTGTAAGAGCGGCAAGGATGTGGAATTCCCTTCCACAGGCGGTGGTCTCAGCGGGGGGCATTGATAGCTTCAAGAAACTATTAGATAAGCACCTGAATGACCGTAACATACAGGAATATACAATGTAATACTGACACATAATCACACACATAGGTTGGACTTGATGGACTTGTGTCTTTTTTCAACCTCGCCTACTATGTAACTATGTAACTATGTAAGAAGGAAAATTAGGTAGACAATCAGATATAGTTGTCCTGTGGACAGATTCTCCCACCTGAGCTGTGGATCTCTGCAGCTCCTCAAGAGTTACCATGGGCCTCTTGGCTGCTTCTCTGATGCTCTCCTTGCCTGGCCTGTCAGTTTAGGTGGACGGCCATGTCTTGGTAGGTTTGCAGTGGTGCCATACTCTTTCCATTTTCGGATGATGGATTGAACAGTGCTCCGTGAGATGTTCAAAGCTTGGGATATTATTTTATCACCTAACCCTGCTTTAAACTTCTCCACAACTTTATCCCTGACCTGTCTGGTGTGTTCCATGGCCTTTGTGATGCTGTTTGTTCACTAAGGTTCTCTAACAAACCTCTGAGGGCTTCACAGAACAGCTGTATTTATACTGAGATTAAATTACATACAGGTGGACTCCATTTACTAATTAGGTGACTTCTGAAGACAATTGGTTTCACTCGATTTTAAGTAGGGGTATCAGAGTAAAGGGGGCTGAATACAAATGCACTTTTCAGATATTTATTTGTAAAAAATGTTGAAAACCGTTAATTCATTTTCCTTCCACTTCATAATTATGTGCCACTTTGTGTTGGTCTACCACATAAAATCCCAATAAAATACATGTACGTTTTTGGTTATAACATGACAAAATGTGGAGAATTTCAAGGGGTATGAATACTTTTTCAAGGCACTGTAAGTCACCAACTGAAGGTCTTCCAAAACTGATGTCTGTGGAAAGTCTGTAAAATGTGTTGACTCAACAGGAGAATGCAACAAGGACAGTTGGAACACACAAAGGTCGGCAAAAACACTCAAAATTCCCGGTGGAAAGGAAATGCAGAAATGGTGTCAAGACGAGCTCACATGTTGGACTATCCAAGACATACACTGTAAAGCAGAAAGTTTTGGACACTTGACCATTAAATCAATTAGAGTTTGTTGGACATCCTATTCTGGAATCATGGGCCAAGAACCATATCAAGTTTCGCCCCCCAACTTTGTGTGTGTAGATTTGTAACCATTCAGTCAAAAGATCATTCATGAAGTCAGGTATTTGGATGATGTTGGATGAGTAGGCCTGGCTGGCCATCCGTGTTCCAAATCATCCTAAAGATGTTCAGTACGGTTGAGGTCAGGACTTAGTGCTGAGGGGCACAGTCAGGCAGGACCATAAAAGAGCCTAAACCCACAAATGAAGCCCACAATTTTCTACAATGTCTTTGCATGCTTTGGCAGTACCCTTCACTGGAACATAATTTCGATAGGTATCTACATAACCCTACTGCCTAAGACACCACCTTATGGTAAATTAGCCCTGCAGTACTAAAACCCTCCATAGGAAGACTTTCTGCATGAGCAGAGGCTCCTCACATTAACCCCTGATTAGTAACGAATGATTTATGCCTCTAATTAATGACCCAGCACACCTGCAGAATCACCGAGCCGCTGTATAATGATAAATACATTACTGGCAAATGAAGATGATTATACAGAAAATCACTTCAAATATAACCCCCACCTCTGAGTCATTTCTAAGTTGTAGAGCTGTCTATGCATAATATTCCTTGGAGAAACACACAATATATACACTACTACTGCTTTTATGCATTTGTTTTCTTTACTTTTGTCATTTTCTTCTTGTACTTAATAGATTCCCTCACTTCTCCCTTTTTTGTAATAATGTAACAAGTAACAATACAAACAACAGTGCAATGAACAGCACTGTCTAACTGCTGTGTACATACCCTATCTTACCACCGTTCAGTGGGATAACAATCAAGTCTGCTGGCGGTGGGGCCCTTGTTCTCATGTTGGTGCGCTCATCCTCAACGTGAGGGTACTTATAATCCAAGAGCAAGAAAAGGTGGTGCAACCTCCTAGAAGGAATGCTTTAATGAGAACAAACCAGTTCCATACACAGATTTGGCCCATAGGTTTCTCACCACACCGATGCTGTACAGACGTCCTTTTGCCAACAGTCTGTCCTTTAATGGCCACTCTTGTAGCCTGGGTAGAGGCAAATAGATGTAGGTCGCAGTGCCAATTTAGCTAGATGGTGATGGATAAAAGGTGTAGGCTACACTTTCTTTCTGGCTGGTCTTTATGATGGCTTCTGGTGGCCCATCTCCAGGGGTCAGGCCCACAATGCCCTGGGCCTTCCCCCGCAAGCCTGCACCCTCTTTCTTCTCAGTTCTGTACACATCACATGGCATTCCCTGAAGCTTGGTTCCCCTTGTGGTACTTTGTCTGCCTTGTGTTCCTGCAGACTCTCTCCCCTGGTTCATACTTCCGGGGGGGGGGGGGGGGTTAAACTTGCTCCACCTGAAAAGTACAGCACTGCCATACTACTTACCTCTGAACCTACTTTAAATGGATCCCAGGCAACCAAAGTCAATGATGCTCTTACGCCTTCTCTGGATCCTCCCAGTCTGCTAGCTCAGCCCTATGCATCGGGGCGGAGGGCTATAGTTCCCGGATGCAGCTGCAACCAGTCACAGTGCTCCTTTCAGGGAGGGAGGAAAAGGCATGAATCTGACATGAGCATGTTAGTGCCCAGACTGAGCGGTTCCTGACATTTAAAGGGACTGCCAGTCAGGGTTACATTGATTTAAGAGTCTGTCTTTTTTTTTTCTTTTTCTGCATATGTAGCATGACCCCCTAGAGGACTGCTTAGAATTACCTGCTCATCTGCACGGCCGTGACCTAGTGAACATTCCAACCGAAAAAAAATGGTAATAACTACCTACTTGCGCATATGGATAAGTTACTTGGGGAGCAGCACGTTATAAAATGGTGATAAGACAAAAAATAATTAACAACTTAATTATAAACCGCGCTCCTTTAAAAGTGCAAGTGCGAAATCACCCTATTGTGAAAACAATGAAATGGTGAAATAATAACAGTGATAATAAGTACTAACTGAGTGAAACATTAGATCATCATAGTGAAAAATGCAAATAAATTACTGAAATGATCAAAATATAAAGTGAAAAAATGAAAGATAAAAATAATAAAGTTAAAAATAAAGTCCAAAATAGTGTCCAAAATATCAATGTATACACAAATATTCCAAACTGATAAGAATCAATCATGTAAACAGAACTTGTGGAAAATTAAGCTTCTGGACAGATCTTCATTGGGTTCAGCAGAGCATCAAATAGTATTCAATCATCATCACCGGCCACACAGCCTACTCACCAGATGGAGGTGACTCCCATGACAGGAGTCAAACGCGCTTTGGAGACAACCAACAGGGCTTCTCACGGTCATGGCTAAGTGCAGACGCTGGAACTCGGATGCTGGAACTCAGGTGTCTTGATTAGCACTAAGGCTACTTGGATGCAAACAGCCGAACTTCCCAAGATGGGTCACAAAGACCGTGGATATTTGGGATGTGGAGAAAATAGATAAAAAACTCCCATGGTGAAGTAAGCCAAAATATTTAATGGGTTAAAACGGGCTTAAAAACCACATTACCCACATATGGGTTCATGCAGCCAAACAAGCAAACAAAAAAGCAAACAAAAAAACAGGAAACCAAGTTACGGGCGGAAATGGCGTGTCACGTTCGTTTGCGTCCGACCGGTTTCATCATACATTCTAACGTCATCAGGGATCGGTCTTAACATTCCAACCCACCTGACACTCTGGGTTCAGACATCCTGATATGCTGTAGAGTAATAAATCAGACACTTTGCGTATTTAGGTTCTAAGAATATTTTACTGGAACCAATAAAGAAGAAGGTTGTTACAAAAGGGAGGGGGAGGTAATAGATCTGCTGAGTTTTGTCAACAGCGCCAACTCAGCAAAATAATTCCTCCAAAAAGACACAAGACAATATTAATAAAGACAATACTGTATAAACACTTCCTTGAGAAATAGGGTTACCTCCCTAACGGATGTTACAGCTAACTGACTGTACTGACACTCTGAAAGAGATGGAATCTGGCCAGACTATACTGCTATCATAAGGAGGGAGAGCAGCTTCAAGAACGATAATATAAGGAGGGGCCCTTTTATCAGTAATGGTAATAAAGTCCACGTTGCAGATCTGATGTTCTTCACCGATGTGTGGGAGCTCGTTAACTGTAATCCGATTAGGTGTGGTGATAAACAGTGGATTTCTTGTAGTGTGGAAGGATAGAGTTGTCTTAAGCACAATATTCAAAAGATTCAGTAACGTATTCCTGGTGTGAAGATGTCTGTGCAAGGTGTCCCCGTGTAACAATGACAAAGGATGGATAAAGGTTGGACGATTTGCCCTCTCGCCAACGACCAGACCAATCTGATGTCTTCTGGACTGGAACTCGTGTAGCGACACTCGTGCAGTGGATCCGCTGTCTCGATCTCCCGATGTGAAGCTTGACACACATCGAAATGCAGACAACCAGAGTGGTGCTGGAAGAATGTCCGACAGCAAACGACCGAGCTAGGCTACTCAGGTTACGAGTTGGAGGGTGGAACTCTGCGTGGTAGGCCGTGATCTCCCCTCCTGTGTTTTACGGAGGGGTTCGTCTTGCGTCAGGCTCAGAAGGAAAAGAGCACCGCGCAGGCTTTATGCTTCTTTTATAGCTACTCCCAGCAATCTTCCTAACAGCAGCAAAGATCCCTGGGATATGTAGTCCGGACACATAATCAAGTATAGCAATTATCTGGCGGGAGAACTACTCATCCCACAGTCCTTTACACTGAGCACACAAATATGATGTCACCTGATACACTGAGCACTAGATTGACAGGTGAGGCTTTGAAAGACCTAGGATACGGTGCTTTTCAGTTGTAGTCCATTTTGCTACATCCCCCCCCCCCACTTTAAAAGTCTTTGGTCCCTAAAGACAGAGCACAACCTGGAATACTTTTACTGCATTGTGAAAGCTAAACAATTAAAAACTAGAAGTTGCAATAGCTAATAACTAATCTAGTGCAGGGTCCTCTGATAAAAAGGTATATACATCAACAGGAGAAGTCATATTAAGTTTATGACAGGCCAATAATAAATCAGTGGCCCACCCAGTAGTGTCAGGGGGTGGATCAAGGTCATCCTTTACTAAAGACTCGGTAAAGGAGGCAAGTGCTTGACTGGGATGTTGAGTAGTGGGTATGAGTTTCTTTAGAGTTTTCTCCTAGAGTGTCATCAGGCGTAACGCCTCTTTGGGGGACATATCTTTTGTCTCAATCGGGAATTTATGTCTTCTAGTGACTCTGGTCCCTGTTCTGCTTCCCAAAAACTGCACCCAGCCTCCAGTTTAGGTTCTACTCCGGTTTCTGGCTCTACTTCTGGCGCCGGCTCTACTTCAGGCTCTGGCTCCCATTCAGGGGCTGTCTCTTTCCATGCAAGGTTAGTAGGGGGGATGAGAATATCAGTCACCTCAGGCATTTCACAGGGTTCCGGCTTGACTTCCTTATTTCCCCTCATTTCCCCTAAATCTGAGGAGCCGCTTTAGGAGACGTTGATTATGAAGAGCGTAAGGCGGAGCCACGCACACACATCACTTCCGGGTACGCTAGCTGCTCATCTGAGTCTGTGGAACGCAGCTGAAGCGCACGCTGCATGCGGGACCATAACCACGGCTCTGAGACTACCAGCTACCCCGCAGCTGCAGATTCTGTTTGGGAGTTCTCCCTTTTTAGGGAACGCTTGTTTTTATTTTTATTTTTGTTTTTAAACTTATCTTTTAACCTCTAAAAAAAATTCCCAATTTTGAATACTACACTATGGGAGCCCTTATCTCATTTCTTTGCATGAACACCTAACAACCAAGGAGCCTGGGTGGCTCACCCGCCCTTGGAGGGATCATCTGCATATCAAATCTGCTCTAGATGTGAGATACCCCTGGAGGGGTTATTGGAGCTGGTGATTGGAGGGAAAGATTGGAAAGGAGCCTAGCTGGATGACCCATCTCTGGAAGGATCACCTGTATATCAATTCTGCCCTTTATGCGAGATACCCCTGTAGGGGTTATTGGAGCTGGGGAGTGGGGACCCAGGAGGGGGAGCACAAAAGTCACCTGGATGTTTCTGCACTTACAAGCACTTAGCACTTTGGAACTCTCAAAGACTGTGTTTTGATGTATTTTGGATGCATATAGTTTTTTAGCACCTGTGTTGGATATTCTGTTTGGTTTCCATTGGAATTGCACTATATATATATTTTTTATATATATACTTTTTTAATTTTTCAGCATATATCATGTTTATTTTTATATATTTTTTCATAAACACTTATTACTTCCTTAGGGGAGACAGCATACTTTATGCAGTTATGATAGCACGGAGAGCACTTTAATATATTGCACTTTTATTGATGGTAGGGTGTGTTAATTAGTGGCATACTTACACACAACACCTACACTTGCGGTAACATACCACTAAAGTGTGACTTGGGAGATCACCTTTTAATATATTGCACTTTATTGGTAGGAAGTGGTATTTAGTGTTATATTTATACACAATAGTTACACCTGTGGCAACACACCACATAAAGAGCGACCTGGGTCTATTACTTTTCAGTATATAGGTAGCGCCACTTACAGCTAGCCACTGATGTGCAGTGGCTTCCAGTTTGTCAGTGGATAGTAAATAAGTCAGGGGGTTGTTATCAGTCTTCACCACAAAGGTGCCCCCGTATAGATAGCCCTGTAGTTTATCTACCACAGCCCATTTGAGAGCCAAGAACTCCAGCTTGTGCACAGGATAGTTCTTCTCAGGGGGGTGAGGCTGCAACTCACGTAGGCCACTGGACGAGGTCTCCCCTCCGACTCTTGGTACAAAACTCCCACAATACCATCTCTGCTGGCATCCACATGCAATTAATATGGCTTTGAGGGATCAGCGTAGGACAGCACCGGTGCTTCAAAGATGCTCTCCTTCAACCGCTCGAAGGACCTCTCACACTTCAATGTCTATTGTTCCAGAATAGATTCCTGAGGCTTCCTGGCTCCCCCTTTCTGGGTTTTCTGCTGCTACCCTTCCTTTTGCTTCTGTAACATCTCATTCAACGGCCGAGCAATCTGTGAGAAGTTCTTCACAAATTGTCAATAGTAGGAACAGAAGCCCAAGAATGACCTCAATTTGGTGACGTAGTTGGACGAGGCCAAGAAGTGACAGCTTCCAACTTTTGGGGGTCAGTTGCTATCCCTTCGGCAGATACCACGTGTCCTAGGTATGTGACTGAAGTCTCATAGAATTGGTACTCCTCTAACGACAGCTTCAACAGCTCGTCATGTAGTCGCTGGAAAACTTTCTCTAATTGGGCCTCATGCTCTTCCAACATTCGGCCAAACACGATGATGTCATCTAGGTAGACTAATACTTCCACTAAGTTCATATCACCCACCGTGTTCTCCATGAGTCTCTGGAAAGTGGCAGGGGCTCCAGTTAATCCCTATGGCATCCGATCGAACTCGAAAAATCCCAGCGGGCTAATAAAAGCCGTCTTCTCTTGGTCTTCTGGGTGCATGGGAATCTGGTAGTAGCCGCTCTTTAGATCCAACACACTGAACCATTCAGCCCCTGATAAGCATTGTAAGGCTTCTTCAATGCGAGGAGTCGTGTATTGTTCTGGGATAATCCTTTGATTCAAGGTTCGATAATCAATACACATCCGGAGGGATCCATTCTTCTTCCCTACTGCCACAATCTGAGAAGCATAAGGGCTTCTGGACTCCTTGATGACCCCTGACTTCTTCAGTTCAGCCAGTTGCTCTCGAAGATCCTCGGAGTCACACAAAGTTACTCGTCTCGCCTCTCTCGAAATGGCTTATCTTCAGATACCTTCAGGCAGTGGACAGTGGTGCTTCCTCCATCTCCCTTCTGGGCTACCTCATTCCTTGCTACCAGAGCGGCAGCACTCACTTTCCGAATAACCATTCGAGACTTTAGGCTGATCTGATGGCTAGTGACATTCCGCACCTTGACAGGAATTCACCCTCCACTTCTTAGCAAGGCCCGAGTGGGGACAATCTCCGGAACCAATTCTATCCCAACCTCTTCTTCTGCGGGATTAGCTTTTACCACCACGTACGGAACTGGCTAGCCCCAAGACAACTTGACTGTGACTTTAAGACATGCTCTTTCCCCAGGTTACAGCAGCCTCTCTTGGGTGTCCAGTCACCACAATCTTCCCACCCCTTCCGCAGGTGCCTTCTTTTCTTGCAAAACCCTCTGGAATGCCTGTCTCAACTGAGGATGAATCTTCCCAACAGGAGCACCCTCCAAGGCCAAGGGAGTGAGTAAACTTCTTACCAAGTTGGTGTTGGTGCCTATCAGTGAGGAGTGCATTCTTCCCATTGAACACCAATGTAAGAGGCATTTTTTCCCATTGACCCCTATAAATTGGTTTTATCAGGGGTGCCACAAAATTATAATGCCACTAGCTAAACCTCCAATATAGTGGGATGAGAACCTTTTTCCCTTTAGCTAGTGATTCCTCTAGTGTAGAGGCTTCTAGGGATCCCACAATTTCTCTTTGGCTGGTCTTTATGATGGGTTCTGGTGACATGTCTCAGGGGGTCAGGCCCACAATGCCCTGGGGTTTCCCTCTCAAGCCTGCACCCCCTTTATTGTCAGCTCTGTACACATTGCATGGCTTTCCCTGAAGCTTGGTTCCACTTTCTTGATCTTCATCTGCCTGCAGACTCTCTCCTCTGGCTACCATCTCCAGGGGCCTGGGAAAAGTGTGTGGGCCTCTCAGGCTTGATAGGCAGGGGGTATGTAGACGGTGCATCCCCAGCTGCTGTTAGAGTGCTGACAGGGGATGGAGCCCATCCTGGCTCCTGCAAAGGTTCAAGAAAGTGTGACCCCTGGAAGTCGCACACCTATGGTGTCCTGCTGCAGTGAATGGAGTGGCAACCTCAGCTTGAACTCCGAGGTTGCCACTCCATTCACTGTAGCAGGACACCATAGATGTGCGACTTCCAGGGGTCACCCTTCCCTTTCTTTAACATCTCCAGGAGGTTTACACTCACTCCCCCTGCAAAGTAAAGCACCGCCTTACTCCTTGCCCCTGAACCTACTTTTCATGGATCCCAGGCATCCTAAGCCAATGATGCTTCTATGGACTCTCTCAGGCTGCTAACTCAGTCCCATACATCGGAGGGCTATAGTTCCACCACTGGGAGAGGGGCATTCTTCCCACTGAACACCAATGTAGGAGACATCAAGTGACGCATCAAGTGACACATTAATTGGTTGTATGAGGGGTGCCCCAAGATATGAAAATTGTTTCAAGGGTTCCTCTAGGGTAAAAAAGAGGAGGAAGGCTGCTCTAGTGATGCCCCCCAATGTAGTAAATGTGGCCCTTGAATTATGTCCAGGGTATATCTTCACTATTCGCTATCACACGGGTTAATCTGCAAAAAACATCTCAATAATCAGCACAGGTGAAGGTTTAGACAGCTGAAAGAATCTCATATTTTATTGATACGGTACCAGAATTAAAATAAATAAAGTAGCACATTTGCACTGATTGCATTGCTCACCCCTCCAGCGCACACCTGTAGATAGGACCCATAATTAAGCCCGTATTATACAGTTTAAAAGAGGAATTAACATAAGGGCCTACTAGACAAATGGGGTGATATTTTTTTTCCTTCCAGGAGGTGTAATGTTAATAAGCGTTATATTAAAATCACGGTAGTCAATGAGATTAAGAGTAATTTAATTTCAGATATTCTCCCCCAAAAAAATGGAGCTTAATCAACTTAATTCTTAAGTGGTTAGATTGTGTCTGATGAGATCGTCAGAAGCCGCAGGTGTAACGAGAGTGTTAATACGGGACATGAATTATTCCTGAGTCTACGGGAAAATGGTGAACAGATCTTTATGGGCCAGCAAAAAGAGAACTATCATTGGTTGCCAGAGGGTACTGCTCTTTACCCTATCTTCTTAGTGTGTATCAAAAGTCAACTATCCTAAGGACAGGAAGTGGAATCTCACCAACTGGGTCCAAACAGCAATAAGAAACCTGGCTGGGGTTTCGAAAAGCAGAACTTGAGAAAAGGTAATTAATGGGGGATATGATCACCATATATAAACACATACACCAATTAGCAATAACATTAAGTCCATCCACCATAACCTGTTGAGGCATGGACTCCACTAGACCTCTGACGGCATGCTGTGGCATCCAGCACCAAGCCATCAATATCAGATCCTTTAAGTCCAGTAAGGTACGAGGTGGGGCCTCCATGGATCTGACTTGTTTTTCCAGCACATCCCACAGATGCTTGATGGATTTGTATCTGGAGAATTTGGAGGCTGAAGTCAATGCTCAAACTGGTTGTTGTGTTCCACTATCCATTCTTGGATTCATTAGACCAGGCCACCTTCTTCCATCGCTCTGTCATCCAGTTCTGATGCTCAGGTTGCTTTTCTTAGGCGCTTTTGGCTGTGGACACGGGTCAGCATGGGCACCCTGACCAGTCCGCAGCTACACAGCCCCATACACAAGAAACTGCAATGCACCGTGTTTTCTGACACCTTTCTTTCAGCAATTTGAGCTACAGTAGCTCTTCTATTAGATCAGACTACACAGGCCAGCTTTTGCTCCCCATATGCAACAATGAGCCTTGGCAACCCATGACCGGTCGCTGCTTTGCCAGTTTTGCTTCCTTCGACCACTGGTAAGTAAGTACTGACCACTGCAGACTGGGAACATACCATAAGAGCTGCAGTTTTGCTCTGACCCAGTCATCTAGCAATTACAATTTGGCCCTTGTCAAAGTCGTTGCCTTACGCTTGCCCATTGTTTCTTCTTTTAACACATCAACTTCAGGGACAACATTTTTACTTACTGACTAATATCCACTTGACCTCTGGAAGATTTACCCCCCTTGATGACCAGGCCATTTTTTGCTTTTTGCCACTGTGTTACTTTAACTGACTATTGCTCAGTCATGCAACACTGTACACAATTGACACGGGCTGGGAAGGGGTTAAACATCTAGGGTGATCGAAGGGTTAAATGTGTGCCTAGCCAGTGTTTATGTGTGTACTGTGAGTTGCTTTTACTGAGGGACGTGCCGGTTTGTATTCCAAAAACCAACACATCCCCGCGGACAGGACAGAGCTCTGCATTATTTACATTGACATACAGTCAGGTCCATAAATATTGGGACATCGACACAATTCTAATCTTTTTGGCTTTATACACCACCACAATGGATTTGAAATGAAACAAACAAGATGTGCTTTAACTGCAGACTTTCAGCTTTAATTTGAGGGTATTTACATCCAAATCAGGTGAACGGTGTAGGAATTACAACAGTTTGTATATGTGCCTCCCACTTTTAAAGGGACCAAAAGTAATGGGACAGATTAACAATCATCCATCAAACTAAACACAGTGGCACAGTGGCGCAGTGGGTAGCACTCTCGCCTAGCAGTAAGAAGGGTCACTGGTTCGTATCCCGACCACGGCACTACCTGCCTGGAGTTTGCATGTTCTCCCTGTGTCTGCGTGGGTTTCCTCCGGGTACTCCGGTTTCCTCCCACACTCCAAAGACATGCTGGTAGGTTAACTGGATCCTGTCTAAATCGGCCCTAGTATAGGTATGAATGTGAGTTAGGGACCTTAGATTGTAAGCTCCTTGAGGGTATAGGGACTGATGTGAATGTATAATATATATATGTAAAGCGCTGCGTAAATTGACGGCGCTATATAAGTACCTGAAATAAATAATAAATAAATAAATCAGGTGAACAGTGTAGGAATTACAACAGTTTGTATATGTGCCTCCCACTTTTAAGGGACCAAAAGTAATGGGACAATTGGCTGCCCAGCTGTTCCATGGCCAGGTGTGTTATTCCTTCATTATCCCATTTACAAGGAGCAGATAAAAGGTCCAGAGGTAATTTCAAGTGTGTTATTTGCATTTGGAATCTGTTTCTGTCAACTCTCAATATGAGATCCAAAGAGCTGTAAGTGAAGCAAGCCATCATTAGACTGAAAAAAACAAAACAAACCCATCAGAGAGATAGCAAAAACATTAGGTGTGGCCAAATCAACTATTTGGAACATCCTTAAAAAGAAAGAATGCACCGGTGAGCTCAGCAACACCAAAAGACCCGGTAGACCACGGAAAACAACTGTGGTGGATGACCAAAGAAATCTTTCCCTGGTGAAGAAAACACCATTCACAACAGTTGGCCAGATCATGAACACTCTCCAGGAGGTAGGTGTATGTGTGTCAAAGTCAACAATCAAGAGAAGATTTCGCCAGAGTGAATACAGAGGGTTCACCACAAGATGTAAACCATTGGTGAGCCTCAAAAACAGGAAGGCCAGATTAGAGTTTGCCAAACAACATCTAAAAAAGCCTTCACAGTTCTGGAACAACATCCTATGGACAGATGAGACCAAGATCAACTTGTACAAGAGTGATGGGAAGAGAAGAGTATGGAGAAGGAAAGGAACTGCTCATGATCCAAAGCATACCACCTCATCAGTGAAGCATGGTGGTGGTAGTGTCATGGCATGGGCATGTATGGCTGCCAATGGAACTGGTTCTCTTGTATTTATTGATGATGTAACTGCTGACAAAAGCAGCAGGATGAATTCTGAAGTGTTTCGGGCAATATTATCTGCTCATATTCAGCAAAATGCTTCAGAACTCATTGGACAGAGCTTCACAGTACAGATGGACAATGACCCGAAGCATACTGCAAAAGCAACCAAAGAGTTTTTTAAGGGAAAGAAGTGGAATGTTATGCAATGGCCAAGTCAATTATCTGACCTGAATCCGATTGAGCATGCATTTCACTTGCTGAAGACAAAACTGAAGGGAAAATGCCCCAAGAACAAGCAGGAACTGAAGACAGTTGCAGTAGAGCCCTTGCAGAGCTTCACCAGGGATGAAACCCAGTGTCTGGTGATGTCTATGCGTTCCAGACTTCAGGCTGTAATTGACTGCAAAGGATTTGCAACCAAGTATTAAAAAGTGAATGTTTGATGGATGATTGTTAATCTGTCCCATTACTTTTGGTCCCTTAAAAAGTGGGAGGCACATATACAAACTGTTGTAATTCCTACACCATTCACATGATTTGGATGTAAATACCCTCAAATTAAAGCTGAAAGTCTGCAGTTAAAGCACATCTTGTTTGTTTCATTTCAAATCCATTGTGGTGGTGTATAGAGCCAAAAAGATTAGAATTGTGTCGATGTCCCAATATTTATGGACCTGACTGTAGATCTGTCCTTTCTTCCTCCTCCACAATCAATGGTTGCCGGTGGGCAATCATTGGCCAGCACCTGCTGATCAGCTTGTGCTGTGACTAATCACAGCACAGCCGGCGCCCCTGCGGCACACGCGTGCTCCCTACTTGGAAGTGCCGGATCACATACTAGATACGTGATTCAGCACAGGAGAGCCGCTTTTCCGCCATACTCCTACGTGAGGGTGGTCGGCAAGCAGATATATCCCACCCACTTTCAGGTGCCATTGCAGAGACTCTACTGACACAACCAGAAATATGTCAACAGATAGATGTCTGCAAAGACACAATGTTGCTGGCCATACATAGTTCTGCCTATCCACAAAGCAGGCAGAAGGAGGGTTTTGGTTTGGGAAGTAGTAGGAGATTATATTGGTCTACCAGCTGGTAAATGACCTGGAGGTAGAGGCAAGGGGAAGGTGGAAGCTTGCCTAAAAGGATCTGTGAGTGTATACGTATGTAGTGGTAGCAAACATAAACTTAAAGTGGACCTATGCCATTGGTGGTCAGTGGGAAGAATGTTCCTTACATTTGTGGTCACTGGGAAGAATGTCCCTTACATTGGTTGTCAGTGGGGAGAATGCTCCTTACATTGGTGATCAGTGGGAAAAATGCCCCTTACATTGGTGGTCATTAGAAGAATGCTCTTTACATTGGTGGTCAGTGGGGAGAATGCGCCTTACATTGGTGGTCAGTGGGAAGAATGCCCCTTACATTAGTGGTCATTAGAAGAATGCTCTTTACATTGGTGGTCTGTGGGGAGAATGCTCCTTACATTGGTGATCAGTGGGAGAAATGCCCCTTACATTGGTGGTCATTAGAAGAATGCTCTTTACATTGGTGGTGGGTGGGAAGAATGCCCCTTACATTCATGGTCAGTAGGATAAATGTTCCTTTCATTGGTTGTCAGTGGGAAAAAAACATCCCTTACATTGGTAGTTCTTGGGAAGAATGTCCCTTATACTGGTGGTCAGTGTAAAGAATGTCCCTTATATTGGTGATCAGTGGGAAGAATGCTCCTTACATTGGTGATCAGTGGGAAGAATGCTCCTTACATTGGTGGTCAGTGGGAAGAATGCTCCTTACACTGGTAGTCAGTGGGAAGAATGCTCCTTACATTGGTGATCAGTGGGAAGAATGCTCCTTACATTGGTGATCAGTGAGAAGAATGCTCCTTACATTGGTAGTCAGTGGGAAAAATGTCCCCTTGTATTCGTGGTCAGTGGGAAGAATGTTCCTTACATTGGTTGTTGGTAAGATGAATGCAACCCTTAAAAAAGATAATTGATGTCATGCTGCTGACTTTTCCAAATGGCATTGGCCCCATAACCAATCAAATGGGAGGTCAATCAGCCACAGCTCAAGGAAATCTCTGGAGGAACCTTGGTTGAGTATGGCTGGCTTAAGGCATGGTCCCTATATAAGGGAGATTTTATAGTAATACATTTTGAGGGTCCTGGGTGTTCTAAGAAACAAACAGGAGCTGGGCTCAAGTACATGGAGGTGCCCGCTATAGAATCTAGTGGGTGGGTTACGATCTTTAAAGGGAACTTGTCATGAGAGGAATATATTGGTTACCTCCACTTTAGAAAATGCTAATTGCTGAGTTGTCATGCCAAGGTAATGGCCAGAAATTCAATACTATCTGACATTAAATATTAGGATCGTCATAAAGAGGAATCTACTGTATGAGCTACCAGAGGAAATGAGAAATGTCATAAAAAAAGACACGTGTGACGACCATAGTATATTTATTGTGCGTTTCTTTTACAGGAATATTACGCCGAGTATCGCCACAACTTTCCATGACTCAGAGGTGGGGGTGATATCTGAAGTGATTTTCTGTATAATCATCTTCATTTGTCAGTAATGTATTTCTCATTATACGGCGGCTCTGTGATTCTGCAGGTGTGCCGGGTCATTAATTCGAGACATAAATCATTCGTTAGTAATCAGGGGTTAACGTGAGGGGCCGCTGCTTGTACAGCTCGCCCTCCTATGGGGGCTGCTTACACAGTCATGGAATAACAGCGATGTCTGTGCCGAAATAACAGAAACCCACCCGTTAGAGAACATTTTGGATTTAAAGGACAAGACCCACCCAACCATCTGGAGTCATCATCCTGTATAGCTGGCTTCCCCAAAAGCAAAACCCCTGTAGCTGCCAGTATCCTTTTCTTCTGAGAGACCCTCAGTCTCCAGACTGTAAGAGTTGGGTCAGTGTGTTCCCAGATCCGCCCCTCTCACTAAACCTCACACACAGTGCAGCATGAGAGGGAGGTTGCACAGCACAATATTGTGAATGACTAAAGGCTGAGGTTCTTCTGTACCACCACCACTCCCTAGTGAATGACACATTTAGGGCCATTTCTGGGTTGTCCATCCCTGCTCTCATTTTAACTCTTTTATTTTATTTTTGTTTATTTTTTGTTTGTGGCACGAGTGATTATAAGGAGGACTGCAGAGAGCACAAATAAAGGAAAGGTTTTTAAGGGTGCTGTAATAGCAGGGATCTCTTAGCAGTCTCATGTAATGTGTCTCCACTCTATGACTGTCTCATGGAGCATGTCTCCAGTCTCAACTTCTATATAGGTCTGCAGTCTCTGACTACCTCCTGTTGCATGTACAAAGTCTCTGAACACCTCCTGTTGCATGTACAAAGTCTCTGAACACCTCCTGTTGCATGTACAAAGTCTCTGAACACCTCCTGTTGCACATACAAAGTCTTTGATCATCTCCTGTTACATGTCCAAGTCCCTGACTATCTCCTCTGGTATGTACAAAGTCTCTGACTGTCTCCTGTTGTGTGTAGAACGTCTCTGACTATCTCCTCTGGCATGTACAAAGTCTCTGACTGTCTCCTGTTGTGTGTACAAAGTCTCTGACCATCTCCTGTTGCATGTACAAAGTCTCTGACCATCTCCTGTTGCATGTACAAAGTCTCCAACCATTTCCCATTGCATGTACAAAGTCTCCAACCATTTCCCATTGCATGTACAAAGTCTCTGACTATCTCCTGTTGCATATACAAAGTCTCTGACTGTCTCCTGTTGTGTGTACAACGTCTCTGACTATTTCCTGTTGCATGTACAAAGTCTCTGACCATCTTCTGTTGCATGTACAAAGTCTCTGACCATCTCCTGTTGCATTTTTGCACTCTCTGACCATCTCTCTACTTGGGAACTTGCCAGCAACCTACCGGACATGCTGGGCTTTTTATTTGTTAGGTTGGCAGCTTATTATAGACTCTGCTCTGTTCTCTGGCATTCTGCCATTGGGGGGTGCTGCTGTGTCCTTCTGCTAAACACATACAGCGCTGGACCACAGAATCCATGATGTGCTCAGCTGTCTTGTATGAACGCCGTGCATGTTACTCTCATTACCCAGGACAATGACATTACTAACAAAAGCTAAAAACTTTTTTTTGTTTTGGAAAGAGTGCAGAGGGATTAGAACTCCTTTCGGGTTTTTATTTCTGTCTGTACCCCCGCTAGGAAGTCTCACCCTCTCTATTTGTTCTATTTACTATAATCACCGAGAGTTAAAGTGAAAGAAAATCCCACATTTATGGTTGTCACCAGAACAGGAATAGAGAAGAAATCTTCCAATGGGGACACACATTCTGGTAACAACCAGTAATTCCCTAATTTTGCAGTACATATATTTGAACATACATATAACGAATTGTTTTGCCTTTGAACCCTGAAGCAGGAAAATTCACATAAATTAATTTTTTGTAGAGTTTCTTTAAAAAGTATACCCTGCCATGGAATCCCCAACGCGTTTTACCTTCATGCATTCTATGTGTAGCCAAGGTCAGCTGTTATGCTTATAAGTTAGAGACATTTTCTGTGTTGTTAATGTGGGGTTGGCTCCCTCTAGTGTTTGCTGGACTCTATGTGTGAGTTTCCTCTCTTCCTGTGTGAGGACCCAGAGCAAAGCATCATGGGACGTGTAGTTCAGAATGCTGAAGTGACACTGCCAGGAGGACTGATCTGAACTACAAGGAACAGAATGCTGAGTGCACAGAACAGACTGCTGGGAGAGGGTATAAAAAGGGCTGGCGCGGCCTAGATCAGCCTCTCTGGACCCCGTTTTGACACCGCCAGCAGGAGGTCTGTGTGACAGGGAGTTTGCTGACGATTTGTGGCCTACACAGCGGGAAGCCTGACAGCATTGCTTCTTCAGTGCAGTGGACTGGAGGGTGTTTTGGGTCATCCAGAGGCGCCTGCAATTCAGATTCCAGTGAGCTGCAGCATGGCACGGCGGCTGCCATTTTCCAGAGCAAAGACACAGAGACAGGGCCGTCTTTAATATTGATTGGACCCTGGGCAAAACTTTTCTTGGGGCCCCCCCATGCAGTTTCGCTCTCCACCTGCTCTGAGACCTACAATAAATAGCAGCTAGACTCAAAATCAGTTTACTGAATCAGATCAGGCAGCTATTGCGATTGGTTGCCAGAGGTTACAGTGTATCATTACCGCTCACTGACTAGTTGCTAGAGGTTACAGCACACATTACTGCTCACTGATTAGTTGCTAGAGGTTACAGCACATGATTTCTGATTGTTGATTGGTTGCTAGAGATTACTGTAAATATGACCTCAGGGGGGCATGATATACATATCAATGTCGATCTCCACCGCTATTTACATATGAATGCCGGTAATTTACATGTAAAAACAGGGTCTGGGACACAGCACAAACCTCAAGGGACGAGGGAATTTAAACCATGATATTTGGCAAGTATGAGGCAGCTTCTTTGGGCCCCACAACAATGACAGGGCACAGGGCAGTTGCCCCTTTTGCCCTGCCTTAAAAACGGCCCTGCACAGAGAGAGAGTTCTGGTTGGAGTCTTCTCATCATCTGCACCATTATCTAATCCATCTGAGATTTGGAGTGGTGAGAGGGCATAGCCCACGTTATAGTTAAAGACACTGCTGTTAAACAACACTCACACAGTTTAGCTGGTGGTACTTGTGGTCCCACGGAAGTTAAACTCTTTGTAATAACGGACACAGCCAGTAGATGCCTATGCTCAGTACACATTACTAATTTCAGTAGCCATATCAGATGACATCTTTAGGATTATAAAAAGAAGGAAGCTATACTACCAGAATTATACTATCACAGATTTGCTAACTTCGCTACGCCTTGCGTTTTTGGATTACTTTATTTACAACCCAAAAGAGGCTAGCTGAAGACATCTGGATTTCAAGGAATACCCTTTCTCACCTTTTTATAATCTGCTCAAATTGCATTGAACTGCTAAAGGGAGCCGTCCTATTGAATATAATATTGTTTATACTGTTTTCAATATTGTGCAGGATTGCTGGCCTGTGAGTTGAGGAGGCAGAAGGGAGAGATCTGACACATAGGATATTGTGCCAGGTCTTTACTCTTCTGTTAACCTGTTCACATAGGTCCCTGTATTGAGTTAATATTTCTGTTCATTCACAGTTCAGGGGACTTTACACCAATATATTGTGTTTACTAGATAAACTTGAGATAAAGGGCGGAGTATACAGTTTCCATTATTGACCAAAGTTGATATGCATATGTATCTTGTGTTTTGATAGTAAACATATTTGAACTGTTTCTTTAATATTGTGTGAGTCTCTATTTACTACCACAGCTGGTGACATGATGGAACCCAGGGTGTCAGAGGTAAGGGAAGATTTGCAGAGTCGAGGTAATCAGAGGGGTACAGAGTCTATTAGCAGCCCTTACGGGGGTACCGCTACATTCGGAGGTCCCACCGAGATACCCCATCTGGGACGCTCGAGCAAGTCAGGTGACATGTCTAGGGTAGAAGAAAACATGGACCTGGTCACCGCCACTGACTGGGCCCGGGAACATGGGAGCCGGTGCACTTGGAAACATGTGCACAGGAGTCTCAGCTGTCCTGGATCTTTCACCCCTTATTGGTTGAGACACAGCAGTGGAAGCCATTGGCTCTCACTGCTGTCAATCGCTGTCAATCGGCAGATGGGATCGAGTCTTATGGACACAAAGCGGGGTTGATAAGCGAGCACCTACCAGTGCCCCCATAGCAAGTAACTTGCTATTGGGGGGCACTGGTCAAGGGGGGGAGAAGTCAGGACCGGTGGCAGGGGACCCGAGAGGAAGAGGATCGGGGCTGCTCTGTGCAAAACCGTTACACAGAGCAGGTAAGTATAACATTGCTATTTTTTACAAAAAAAAAGAAAAAAAAAAACTAAGCTTTAATATCACTTTAATCTCTCAGAAAATCTTCATCGGGAGAAAAAAAAAAGGGGGGAATATATCTTATATGTATCACCATCAAGTATAGATCAGAGTATGTTTAAAAGACCTCTCTTTTGTGACCATATATATGGGAGACAAGCTCGACAGATCGTTCCATTCATCTACCTTAATAGATTGTAAGCTCTTTTGAGCAGGGCCCTCTTAATCCTATTGTATTGTATTGTATTATAACTGTATTGTCTCCCTTTTATATTGTAAAGCGCTGCGTAAACTGTTGGCGCTATATAAATCCTGAATAATAATAATAATAATCTACAAATGGGTCCTCGAGGAAGACGCCACTGATAGTGCAGTATCTTTTATTAATGTTTTAAAATAATAATCCACAATATAGCAGAATCACATATCGGATATTAGTCACAGACTCATAACAAGCATTGAAAAACACAGACGTCCGGTTTTGGCTCTGGACCAGAAGTGACGTCAGCTGGCTCCGCCCAACATGATACGCCACTTGCCTATGTGACTTCATCAGGGTCACATTTATCACAATGTACAATGGACAATGTATCAGATACATGTACTAGAGAGCACTGATGTATTTTTAGGATGTGTATTTTTTAAATGTTTATGTATTAATAAAATATGAAATATTTTGTACAAAAATTCTTGGTTGGGCTGCACTAAAGTCCCAGGGGAGGAAAAAACTATTTGTATGACTAGTATGGGGACGTGGTGGCCTCTTACTCTGTGTAAACTGCTCCTTGGTGTGATCTGAGACCTTTATGGAAAAAAGAAAATACACTGTAGGGGTGCATTTCTAGAAAATGTGCAGGGCTGTTCATCCTGCGGAACTGCATGTACTGTACATTGATTCTGTATGAATAGGGATCAATAGCTGTATTTATAAACAATGAGTGGAGCTATCCACCCTAAGAAACTGCATGTACCTTTGCGAATGGGGGCAAAATCAAATGTTAATTTTCTCTCCAGGTTGTATGTTATTCATTTATTCACACATAATAATGTATATATTTTATTCTATGTTTTCATGTGACAACACTGAAGAAATTACACTTTGCTACAATGTAAAGTAGTGAGTGTAGAACTTGTATAACAGTGTAAATTTGCTGTCCTCTCAAAGTAGCTCAACACACAGCCATTAATGTCTAAACCGCCGGCAACAAAAGTGAGTACACCCCTAAGTGAAAATGTCCAAATTGGGCCCCATTAGCCATTTTCTCTCCCCGCTGTCATGTGACTCGTTAGTGTTACAAGGTCTCAGGTGTGAATGGAGAGCAGGTGTGTTAAATTTGGTGTTATCGCTCTCACTCTCTCATACTGGTCACTGGAAGTTCAACATGGCACCTCATGGCAAAGAACTCTCTGAGGATCTGATAAAAAGAATTGTTGCTCTACATAAAGATGGCCTAGGCTATAAGAAGATTGCCAAGGCCCTGAAACTGAGCTGCAGCACGGTTGCCAAGACCAAACAGCGGTTTAACAGGACAGGTTCCACTCAGAACAGGCCTCGCCATGGTTGACCAAAGAAGTTGAGTGCACGTGCTCAGCGTCATATCCAGAGGTTGTCTTTGGGAAATAGACGTATGAGTGCTGCCAGCATTGCTGCAGAGGTTGTAGGGGTGGTGGGTCAGCCTGTCAGTGCTCAGACCATACGCCGCACACTGCATCAAATTGGTCTGCGTGGCTGTCATCCCAGAAGGAAGCCTCTTCTAAAGATGATGCAAAAGAAAGCCCGCAAACAGTTTGCTGAAGACAAGCAGACTAAGGACATGGGATTACTGGAACCATGTCCTGTGGTCTGATGAGACCAAGATAAACTTATTTGGTTCAGATGGTGTCAAGCGTGTGTGGTGGCAACCAGGTGAGGAGTACAAAGACAAGTGTGTCTTGCCTACAGTCAAGCATGGTGGTGGGAGTGTCATTGTCTGGGGCTGCATGAGTGCTGCCGGCACTGGGGAGCTACAGATCATTGAGGGAACCATGAATGCCAACATGGACTGTGACATACTGAAGCAGAGCATGATCCCCTCCCTTCAGAGACTGGGCCACAGGGCAGTATTCCAACATGATAACGACCCCCAACACACCTCCAAGACGACCACTGCCTTGCTAAAGAAGCTGAGGGTAAAGGTGATGGACTGGCCAAGCATGTCTCCAGACCTAAACCCTTTTGAGCATCTGTGGGGCATCCTCAAATGGAAGGTGGAGGAGCGCAAAGTCTCTAACATCCACCAGCTCCGTGGAGGAGTGGAAGAGGACTCCAGTGGCAACCTGTGAAGCTCTGGTGAACTCCATGCCCAAGAGGGTTAAGGCAGTGCTGAAAAATAATGGTGGCCACACATAATAGTGACACTTTGGGCCCAATTTGGACATTTTCACTTAGGGGTGTACTCACTTTTGTTGCCAGCGGTTTAGACATTAATGGCTGTGCGTTGAGTTATTTTCAGGGGACAGCAAATTGACCATCAGCTTCATCTAGTGGCCATAATAGTTTCCCGATTCATTCTCCTCTCTAGAAATAAATAACATTCAACCTGGAGAGAAAATAGTCTAATAACATTTGTTTTGCCCCCATTCGCACACAACAAAGGTACATGCAGTTTCTTGGAATGAGTAGCTCCATTATTTTATTTTATGATTAGTAATACACCCCTATGTAACTATTAAATTAATTAGACTGTCCTAACACTCCTATAAAACCCCTAAAACAATGGACATTTTTATTATGGGTAATTATGTGTGGGTTTAACCTTTTTTTTTTTTTTTTGCGCATTCATTGTTCATGCTCCATGTCTCTTGGGGCATGGTAGGAGGCTCACAACATTCAAACCCGTCCACAGGCATGAGACCCCTTAAAATATAACTTTTATTTATAGTAAGAGTTGCATTTTTTTCCCCCTATGGTGCAATGTTATGCCACCTCGGTAGATGCAAATAACGCTTTTTCTTTAATTACTAGACAGTTGTGGATGTCCTGAGGTGCTCGCAGTTTGAGCGGCTCTCTAATAAGCTGTTTTACGGCATCCCCTGCTATGTCTGTGGAAACAACTTTCATTTTAATTGACTCTATTTACATGTCGCTCTGATTGAGCTCAATTTGTGCAGGTGCCGCTGACACACACACACACACACCGCAGCAAATAAGCAGCACTGTCTAATTACAGTGAACTGAATGAGCGCAAATTCTTTTTTGGCCACTAGGTGTCACTGTAATATTGCACTATATTTGTGCATCTCCAGGGGGTCAGCCAGTACAAACCATAGACAGGAGACTAAAGTAGCTGAAGATACACTATATTACCAAAAGTATTGGGACACCCGCCTTTACACGCAAATGAACTTTACTGGCATCCCAGTCTTAGTCCGTAGGGTTCAATATTGAGTTGGCCCACCCCTTGCAGCTATAACAGCTTCAACTCTTCTGGGAAGGCTGTCCACAAGGTTTAGGAGTGTGACTATGGGAATGTTTGACCATTCTTCCAGAAGCGCATTTGTGAGGTCAGGCGCTGATGTTGGATGAGAAGGCCTGGCTCGCAGTCTCTGCTCTAATTTATCCCAAAGGTGTTCTATCGGGTTGAGGTCAGGACTCAAGTTCCTCCACCCCAAACTCGCTCATCCATGTCTTTATGGACCTTGCTTTGTGAACTGGTGCTCAGTCATGTTAGAACGGGAAGGGGCCATCCCCAAACTGTTCCCAAAAAGTTGGGAGCATGAAATTGTCCAAAATGTCTTGATATGCTGACGCCTTAAGAGTTCCCTTCACTGGAACTAAGGGGCCAAGTCCAACCCCTGAAAAACAACCCCCACACCATAATCCCCCCCTCCACCAAATGATTTAGACCAGTGCACAAAGCAAGGTCCATAAAGACATGGATGAGCGAGTTTGGGGTGGAGGAACTTGACTGGCCTTGTCTTGACCTCAACCTGATAGAAGACCTTTGGGATTAATTAGGGCGGAGACTGTGAGCAGGGGTGGACTGATAACTCATGGGGCCCCCGGGCAATAGGAGATTATGGGGCCCCCAGGCAATCAGAGATTATGGGGCCACACAGTATACACACACACAGTATACAATCACACAGTATACACAGACATGTACACACAGTATACACAGACAGATGTAAAAAAAACACAGATTTATACATACTGTCCCTGGTTTTACTGAGGCTGGCAACCCTGATGGGGCCCCCTAGTGGCCCAGGGCCCTCGGGCAGTGCCCGAGTGGCTCAATGCTCAGTCCGCCCCTGACTGTGAGCCAGGCCTTCTCGCCCAACATCAGTGCCTGGCCTCACCAGTGTTCTTCTAGAAGAATGGTCAAACATTCCACCGAATTATTTGGACCAGTTCACAAAGCAAGGAGTCCTGACCTCAACCCAATAATTTGGAGGGGTGGCCCTATACTTTTGACAATATAGTGAGGATGAGCGAGTTTGGGGTGGAGGAACTTGACTGGCCTGCACAGAGTCCTCACCTCAACCCCATATAACACCTTTGAGATGAATTAGAGTAGAGACTGCGAGCCAGTGCCTGACCTCACAAATGCTCTTCTGAAGGAATTGTCAAACATTCCCATACTTCCAGTTTCCAGCACCAAGTCCAGAAGCTGTGCGAGAACCTGATGGGACTTTTCATTCTAGAGGGAACTGATGACATTGTCCACCACTGAGTCCGGACAGCCTTCCCAGAAGAGTTGAAGCTGTTATAGCTGCAAAGGGTGAGCCAACTCAATATTGAACCCTACGGACTAAGACTGGGATGCCAGTAAAGTTCAATAATTGGACATGTTACAGAATCTTTGCCACAATGCACTGTGGTGCATTGCTCTATGTTGCAGTGCGTTACAACACAAGATCATTGCCTTAGTGGGTTGGGATGACATTCAAATTGAACACTACCACAATGCGTCAATGTACACTATATTACCAAAAGTATTGGGACGCCTGCCTTTACACGCGCATGAACAACTCTTCTGGGAAGGCTGTCCACAAGGTTTAGGAGTGTGTCTATGGGAAGGTTTGACCATTCTTCCAGAAGCACATTTGTGAGGTCAGGCACTGATGTTGGATGAGAAGACCTGGCTCGCAGTCTCCACTCTAATTCATAACAAAGGTGTTCTATCGGGTTGAGGTCCAGACTCTGTGCAGGCCAGTCAAGTTCCTCCACCCCAAACGCACTCATCCATGTCTTTATGGACCTTGCTTTGTGCACTGGCCATAATCATTTGGTGGAGGGGGGATTATTGTTTTTCAGGGGTTGGGCTTGGCCCCTTAGTTCCAGTGAAGAGAACCCTTAAGACAGTGATGGTGAACCTTGGCACCCCAGATGTTTTGGAACTACATTTCCCATGATGCTCCACTACACGGCAGACTGCATGAGCATCATGAGAAATGTAGTTCCAAAACATCCGGGGTGCCAAGGTTCGCCATCACTGTTTTAAGGCGTCAGCATACCAAGACATTTTGGACAATTTCATGCTCCCAACTTTGTGGGAACTGTTTGGGGATGGCCCCTTCCTGTTCTAACATGACTGAGCACCAGTGTACAAAACAAGAAAAACACACAAGCTTGGCTACCAACCAAGCCTGAACAATTTACCTACTCCAACCAAACTTATTCTCGCACATTAGAGGGTGCTACAGGACATTAGACATTTGAGGTACATGGAAACACAGTAAGGTAGACACCATGGGGTATATGGGCACACAATAGGATAGACATCATGGGGTATATGGGCACACAATAAGGTATACACCATGGGGTATATGGAAACTAAATAAGGTAGATACCATGGGGTATATGGGCACACAATAAGGTATACACCATGGGGTATATGGAAACTAAATAAGGTAGATACCATGGGGTATATGGGCACACAATAAGGTAGACACCATGGGGTTTATGGGCACACAAAAGGGAATACACCATGGGGTATATGAGCACACAATAAGGTAGACACCATGGGGTATATGTGCACACAATATGGTATACACCAGGTGTATATGGCCAAACAATAAGGTATACACCATGGGGTATATGAGCACACAATAAGGTAGACACCATGGGGTTTATGGGCACACAAAAGGGAATACACCATGGGTTATATGAGCACACAATAAGGTAGACACCAGGTGTATATGGCCAAACAATAAGGTATACACCATGGGGTATATGGGCACACAAAGAAAACGTTTTGGCTAGTGTTTTGGCTGTTATTAATAAATTCTGTACTTATTATTGTAATTAAGTGTATATATATATATATAGATATATATATATAGATAGATATATAAATATATATCTATCTATATATATAGATATATATATCTAGATATATATATATCTAGATATATATATCTATATATATATATATATATATATATATATATATATATATATATATATATATATATATATATATATATATATATATATACATATATATATATATATATATATATATATATATATGTATATATATATATGTATATATATATATATATATATATATATATATATAGTATATTGCATATGCTGCTCTTTTAGGATTTTTTTTTTTACTTGCTATGCGCTGCAACAAGCACTTTGGACGGTTGACCTGTTGCTCTATTCTATGCGCTGTTCATGGAGCATGAGCTCTTTTGATTGGATCAATGTGCGGGGGGGGGGACGTGTTGGACCACTAGAGACTCAAGACACTTCATTATGTGTGACAGCAGCAGTGTTCATTGGGTTGAGATATCCATTTTTTTTTTCAAACTCAGGTTTTGGCCATGTAGGACCACTGAAAACATTTTGACATATTAACACATGAAGAATTTGCACATCAACAATTACAAGAAGCATTGGGGTTGATTTACTAAATGCAAATAGACTGTGCACTTTGCAAATGACAGTTGCCCTCTGCAAGGGCAGTTGCTCCAGAGTTTAGTAAATAAGCAGAAGCTCGGCTGACTTCCATCATCCAATCACGTGCTAGCAAAAATTTTTTTTTTTTTTTTTAATTTACCTTGCATGTGATTGGGTATTTTTTGCAAAGTGAAGCTTTCCCTCATTTACTAAGCTCTGGAGCAACTGCACTTTGTAAAGTGTACAGTATATTTTCCTTTAGCAAATCAACCCCACAGTTTACTGTTAATATGGAACGCTTTGCCAGCCTAAATGTGATCCATAGTGTTTTGCTAAACCTTCATGGTATTTGTTTTTTTTTTATGTGTTGTATTGAACTATATTAGGTTATTACTATTCAGTAGAGCACTAATATCTAGTGGCAGTTTTGTGCAACAAACAATGTGTTTACTATGTGATTTAGTTTGGTTTGTCCCTCTGCCTTCCTGTTTAGCACACCTCTTATCATACTAATATTAGCGTATGAACATTTAACATTGCCATTTAACCATTAGCAGAACATATAATAATCAGTTTTATTAACTGCTTCAGGACCGCCCCACGCATATACTGTATATATATATATATATAGTGTGGGAGGGCGGCCCTTCAGCACGAAATCACGTACCTGCACATGATTTCTTTCATCGGGTCGGGAGCGCACGTGCGCCACACTGGCGACCCGCTGTGATTGAACCCAGCGGGAGCCAATCAGCGGGTCCGGGCAGACCCCATGTCTGCCGGGACCCGTCGATCGTTCCCGAGGCAGACAGAACAGCGGTCTACCTATGGTACCAAGGCAGATCACCGCAAATAAAAATTCTATAAATCTATCCTATAGTTTAGAGACGGTATAACCTTTGCGAAAACCAATCAATATACGCTTATTGGGATTTTTTTTCTTTTACCACAAATATGTAGCAGAATACATATTGGCCTAAATTGATGAATTATTTCGATTTTTTTTTAGGGAAAGATGACCCCCACCAGTCTCCATGACACTGCAGGACGGAAGCGACGTCAAAACATCACTTCCGCCCATTGCTCTTAAAGGGCCATTTTTTTTAAATAATTTTTTTTTTTAATTGCATTTTAGTGTAAATATGAGATCTGAGGTCTTTTTGATCCCCAGATCTCATATTTAAGAGGTCCTGTCATACTTTTTTTCTATTACAAGAGTTGTTTACATTCCTTGTAATAGGAATAAAAGTGAGACAATTTTCAAATTTTTTTTTTAAACAGTGTAAAAATAAAAAATAAACGGTAAAATAAATAAGAAATAAAAACATTTTTAAACTCGCTCGATCGGTAGAGCGATAGCAATAATTCTAGCCCTAGACCTCCTCTGCCACTCAAAACAGGCAACCTGTAGAATTTTAAAAACGTCGCCTATGGAGGTTTTTAAGAGTAAAAGTTTGTCGCCATTCCACGAGCGGGCGCAATTTTGAAGCGTGACATGTTGGGTATCAATTTACTTGGCGTAACATCATCTTTCACAGTATAAAAAAAATTGGGCTAACTTTACTGTTGTCTTATTTTTTTAATTAAAAAAAGTGTAGTTTTAAAAAAAAAAAGTGCGCTTGTAAGACCGCTGCGCGAATACGGTGTGACAGAAAGTATTACCTCACTTACTGAGGGGAATTTATCACACCTGGAGCATCCAGAATCTGGAGCAGTTGTGCATGGCAACCAATCAATCTATAGCTTTCATTTTTACAGCTTTACTGAACAAGCCGAAGCTAGAAGCTGATTGGTTACATGTACAGCTGCTTCAGATTCTTCAGATTCTGTCTGCTCCAGTTTTAGTAAATTCCAACATTTTCACCAGACAGCCTGTGAGGAAAAATCTCCAACAGCAACACAGAAATAAAGAAAATACTTTTTTTATAGAGTAGGGGAAGTTTAGAACTTTTATTTCACAACACTGTTTACATTCAGATCACCCGTGCTTCTGATTAATATTATCCACATTTCATTTTTTGGAGCTTATCCAGATAACTACTACTATTATAAAGCAATGATTTTTTTTATTTATGCTAAAAGTTCCTATTTTCGTTCTAATTTTTATTTAGATTTCATGTATGCAAGCAGACAATTCATGTGGATGTTATATAAACAGGTGGTACTAGAAACAAATTCTGTTGAATAGACCAAACACTTTCTCTTTAATATAATACACTGTTTTATTATTGTAGATTTTTTTTTTTTTATATGTGAACATTGGAATAATATTGGTGTATTGATTATATACTATTTAGAATATATAGAATTTTTTTTTCATTTTATTTTTATTTGTATATTGTATAATGATATATTTATTTTTATTTGTGAATATTGTATAATATTGATATATTGGTCATATCAAATATATAGAATTTTTTTTTTTTATTTGGATATTGTATAAGGATATATTTATTTTTATTTGTGAATATTGTATAATATTGATACATTGGTCATATTGAATATATAGAATGTTTTTTTTTATTTGGATATTGTATCATGTACTTATTTATTTTTATTTGTGAATATTGTATAATATTGATATATTGGTCATATTGAAAATATAGAATGTTTTTTTCTTATTTGGATATTGTATCATGTACTTATTTTTATTTGTATATTGTATAATTATATATTTATTTTTATTTGTGAATATTGTATAATATTGATATATTGGTCATATTGAATATATAGAGTTTTTTTTTTTATTTGGATATTGTATAATGATATATTTATTTTTATTTGTGAATTTTGTATAATATTGATATATTGGTCATATTGAAAATATAGAATTTTTTTTTCTTATTTGGATATTGTATCATGTACTTATTTTAGTATTGGCATACTATTGATATATTGGTCATATGGAATATTTTTTTTTTATCTAAGTGTTGTATAATGCTATACATAAAAATAATATATGAGGAAGACGATCTTGTGCCTCATCGAAACGTCGAATTAAACCGCCATCATGCGTTCACCTTTCAAGACCCATGAGTCCCGCTCTCTTTTTTGGTTTATATGCACTACAGTTTTTGCTTTGCACCCAGGGCCCATTTTTTATCCCTGATTTGTGTGCAGTGACAACCATTGGATATCATACAATATATATATATATATGCAATCAGACTGGGCAAGGCTGCAATGAGACTGGGCAAGGCTGCAGATGGACACTGATAAGGCTGCATTGATGGGCATTTAAATGTAAGTTTTTTTCCGTAAGCTTGGGGTGCGAGTTATACGCCTTCCCGTGTTATAAGCCGATAAATACAATATATAAAGCGCTGCGTAAATTGATGGAGCAATATTATTATAAGTACATATAATAAATAAATAAAGAACCCCCAAAATGTGTTGGATTTTCCTTGGAGATTTTAAACAAATTACCAATATTGTTATAATATTGATATTATGACTATATCTATTTTTTTTATGTTTATAGACCTAAAGAGGTAACCCCTAAAATGTGTTGGATTTCCTTGGAGATTTTAAATAAAATATCAGTAATGACATTTTATTTATATATATATATATATATATATATATATATATATACATATATATATATGTATGTATATATATATGTATATATATATATATATATATATATATATATATATATACAGTATCTCACAAAAGTGAGTACACCCCTTAAATTGTTTTGTAAATATTATATCTTTTTCATGTGACAACACTGAAGAAATGACAATTTGCTACAATATAAAGTAGTGAGTGTACAGCTTGTATAACAGTGTAAATTTGCTGTCCCCTCAAAATAACTCAACACACAGCCATTAATGTCTAAACTGCTGGCAACAAAAGTGAGTACACCCCTATTCACACAGGGGCAACGCGACTTGCAGGTCGCCTCAGCGAGGCGACCTGCAAACGACTGCCCGGGCGACTTGCAAAACGACTTCTGTATAGAAGTCTATGCAAGTCGCCCCAAGTCGCCCCCAAAGTCGTACAGGAACCTTTTTCTAAGTCGGAGCGACTTGCGTCGCTCCACTTAGAACGGTTCCATAGCACAGAACGGGAGGCGACTTATCAGGCGACTAGGTCGCCTGACAAGTCGTCCCTGTGTGAATGGGCTCTAAGTGATCATGTCCAAATTGGGCCCAATTAGCCATTTCCCCTCCCTGGTGTCATGTGACTCATTAGTGTTACAAGGTCTCAGGTGTGAATGGGGAGCAGGTGTGTTAAATTTGGTGTTATCGCTCTCACTCTCTCATACGGGTCACTGGAAGTTCAACATGGCACCTCATGGCAAAGAACTCTCTGAGGATCTGAAAAAATGAATTTTTGCTCTACATAAAGATGGCCTAGGCCAGTGATGGCACCCCAGATGTCTATCTATCTATCTATCTATCTATCTATCTATCTATCTATCTATCTATCTATCTATCTATCTATCTATCTATCTATCATATATATATATATATATATATATATATATATTTTTTTTTTAAAGAAAGTGAATTTTTACAACCCCTGGAATGCGTTGGATTTTCCTGGCCGATATTAAATAAAACATAATTTTATTAGATTTTATTTAGAATTTCATTTGTGGCATAGTATTATCCTTCATCCCATATTTAAAGCTTTTTTTTCTTGCCCTTGTTGGAGATTTTCCTGGATAGCAGTAAACACCAGACAGGGGTTTTAACCTACCCCTACGCTAGCCACAAATAACTAAATATTTGTTCAATAAATAGGTTTTACATACATTTTAAAGGCTTTGCTTAGCAATGTTAGCAAATATGATCAGTGTTGTGTAGAAAAAATGCTACCTGGGACCGCTTATTATATCTAGTAAGTCTGTGAATCCACCGGACCCGATATATATCATGAATCACATGTGGAAGATATTTGCAAAAATGTGTAAATTTTACAAATGTGTAAGGATAATCAACGGATCCTCTTAAAAAAAAAAGAACTATTGCTGCATTTGCAAATGAAGAGAAATAATCCCCCCGCACTGAATAAAACTTGTCAAAGCAATGATCAATCTTAAAAAAGTCCCCGGCGTCTGTACGGAATAATTCCATCACTAACTGTCACCCCCCCCAATTCTTTTTCTACCTGGAACAGGCGGGTGCCCATCAGGTGTGCTGTTGGCTTTCTGGCCCTTTAACCCCGCGTGTGTCAGTCCTCGGAGGTCCCCCTCCCAGGTGACAGGTGTGCTTCGCTCGATGTCAGGAAATACATTTTCATTGTTTCAAACTATTCAGCCACACGGCCAGAAGCATTTTCTCCCTCTTAAGCCCTAAACTACCAGTTAGCGTCTAATCCCTGCGGTGAAAGGTGTCTAGACTGGTCGCCCTTTATATCAGGTGTACAGGAGCTCCCCCCCTCCCCCCCTCCCCCCCTCCAGGGGGTCCGCACAAAGCTTCCTGCCCGGGGAGGGGGCCTGTGTGTGCCGGGGTCACCCTGCTAAGCCTTAAAGAGATAGATAGATAGATAGATAGATAGATAGATAGATAGATAGATAGATAGATAGATAGATAGATAGATAGATAGATAGATAGATAGATAGATAGATAGATAGAAAGATAGATATATTGATACTTGGATAGATAGATAGATATTGAGAGAAATTAAGATAGATAGATAGGCACAGGGCAGTGTGCACAGCTCTGACTCTGTAGGTTTCTCATGCAGTCATAGATTGGAATGGGATTGAGACGGTTGACTTTACACTGCTGACTACCCGGCACAGTCTGACATTTGAAAAGAGTAAAAGTATTGTCTCCTTAGTTTCACACGGCTCTATGGCCTTTGGATGTTGCTTACTTCCCATGTGGCGGACTCATGTGAGAGATACGTGGCTATTACTGCTGACCACCTTCTGAAAATGCTAGTTGCGTGGCTGTTGCCACTACAGGTCACTGACCGGAGACCAGGGATAGGCATGGACCAAGGCTGTGGTGGACAATTTCCAAAGTACAGACCTTAGTGAAGGACACCCAGGTACATTTAAAATTAAAACCATCAAAAAAACACTCTGTCTACTCTGTGGCCATAGATCCCCCTTTAGAGCAGGCCAAGGTCCCCCATAGATCCCCCTTTAGAGCAGGGCCCCCATAGATCCCGCTTTAGAGCAGGGTCCCCATAGATCCCCCCTTAGGAGCAGGGTCCTCCATAGATCCCCTCTTTAGAGAAGGCCAGGTTCCCCATAGATTCCCCTCTAGAGCAGGGTCCCCATATATCCCCCTTTAGGGCAGGCCAGGATCCCCATAGATCCCCTTTAGAGCAGGGTCTCCATAGATCCCCCTTTAGAGCAGGCCGGGGTCCCCATAGATCCCCCTTTAGAGCAGGCTCCCCCCTAGATCCCCTCTTTAGAACAGGCCAGGGTCCCCATAGATCCCCCTTTAGAACAGAGTCCCCATAGATCCCCCTTTAGAGCAGGCCAGGGTCCACATAGATCCCCTTTAGAGTAGGGTCTACAGAGATCCCCCTTTAGAGCAGGCCAGGGTCCCCATAGACCCCCCTTTAGAGCATGGTCCCCATAGATCCCCCCTTTAGAGCAGGCCGGGGTCCACATAGATCCCCCTTCAGAACAGAGTCCCCAGAGATGCCCTCTTTAGAGCAGGCCGGGGTCCCCATAGATACCCCTTTAGAGCAGGGTCCACATAGATCTCCTCTTTAGAATAGGCGTTGGTTCCTGTAGATTCCCCTGTAGAGCAGAGTCTCCAGAGATCACCCTTTAGAGCAGGGTCCCCAAAGATCCCCCCCTTAGAGTAGGCCAGGGTCCCCATAGATCCCCTTTCAGAGCAGGGGATCTATGAGGAGAGGAGGATGTTCCGTTCTCCTCTTCTGAAGGTCAGGGCCTGGGGGTGGGGCAAGCACCTCATTGGTTGATAGGATGCCAGCGGCCCTACCAACCAGCGGGCAGTGGCGGGGGAGGTGGATAAGTGGATACTGTGACTGTCAGACAGAATAATCATCTGTCCTGCTCCTCTGACCAACTCCTCGCGGCCCAACGCAAAATAGGCGTAACGAGCGGCTGCGGACCCTGCAAGGATCGCTCATGGACACCAGTGTCGATCCCTGCCGGAGACAAGCATGCAGATCAGAAAAGTCAGAGAACAGAAGTTTCCTCTGTTTGTGTCCTAAGGAGACAATGGCTGCCAATGAGGAAGGAGGCATTACTAGCCCCATGCTTCAGGTGTGGTCATTGGTTCCTTATAGACAATTGGTTCTGGCTATAAAGTCAGGGTTAGCGTGTCCCTGTCCGGGTTCTGTCATTGTCACCATGTCAGCGTTGTATTAATCCTGAGTGATCATGAAAAGCCATTGCATGTCTGTGACTCTCATATTCCCTCTGTGTCGGTGAAAAATTTCCATAAAGCTAATGACCTGTGAAATGCTTTTTACTATTTCCAGCCGCAGATAAAAATATCCCGTCGGCCCACCGCAGACTTCCTGCTCGGGGAGAAGAGTAACATAATAAATTCATATCCATTTTCAGGCGTGACCTCCCCCCCCCCCGTGTGTCTGTATGTCGGGGGGGGAACACCGTCCTCCCCATTCCCACAGATAAGATTTCACAGACTTTGTATTGAATTCTTTGAGGAGGGCGAGGAATGTGCACCCCACTGAGATACAGTATCTCACAAAAGTGAGTACACCCCTCACATTTTTGTAAATATTTTATTCTATCTTTTCATGTGACAACACTGAAGAAATGACACTTTACTACAATGTAAAGTAGTGATTGTACAGCTTGTATAACAGTGTAAATTTGACCATACAGCGGTATAACAGGACAGGTTCCACTCAGAACAGGCCTCGCCATGGTCGACCAAAGAAGTTGAGTGCATGTGCTCAGCGTCATATCCAGAGGTTGTCTTTGGGAAATAGACGTATGAGTGCTGCCAGCATTCCTGCAGAGGTTGAAGGGGTGGGGGGTCAGCCTGTCAGTGCTCAGAACATACTCCGCACACTGCATCAAATTGGTCTGCATGGCTGTCGTCCCAGAAGGAAGCCTCTTCTAAAGATGATGCACAAGAAAGCCCGCAAACAGTTTGCTGAAGACAAGCAGACTAAGGACAGGGATTACTGGAACCATGTCCTGTGGTCTGATGAGACTAAGATAAACTTATTTGGTTCAGATGATGTCAAGCGTGTGTGGCGGCAACCAGGTGAGGAGTACAAAGACAAGTGTGTCTTGCCTACAGTCAAGCATGGTGGTGGGAGTGTCATGGTCTGGGGCTGCATGAGTGCTGCTGGCACTGGGGAGCTACAGTTCATTGAGGGAACCATGAATGCCAACATGTACTGTGACATACTGAAGAAGAGCACGATCCTTTCCCTTCAGAGACTGGGCCGCAGGGCAGTATTCCAACATAACGACCCCAAACACACCTCCAAGACGTCCACTGCCTTGCTAAAGAAGCTGAGGGTAAAGGTGATGGACTGGCCAAGCATGTCTCCAGACCCAAACCCTATTAAGCATCTGTGGGCCATCCTCAAACGGAAGGTGGAGGAGCGCAAGGTCTCGAACATCCACCAGCTCCGTGATGTTGTTATGGAGGAGTGGAAGAGGACTTCAGTGGCAACCTGTGAAGCTCTGGTGAACTCCATGCCCAAGAGGGTTAAGGCAGTGCTGGAAAATAATGGTGGCCACACAAAATATTGACACTTTGGGCCCAATTTGGACATTTTCACTTAGGGGTGTACTCACTTTTGTTGCCAGCGGTTTAGACATTAATGGCTGTGTGTTGAGTTATTTTGAGGGGACAGCAAATTTACACTGTTATACAAGCTGTACACTCACTACTTTACATTGTAGCAAAGTGTCATTTCTTCAGTGTTGTCACATGAAAAGATAGAAGAAAATATTTACAAAAATGTGAGGGGTGTACTCACTTTTGTGAGATACTGTACATGCAGATCCACCACTGCTACTGTCAACCACTTCACTACACTTTAAGTTTACAATATTGCCTTTTCTATGTAACCAATAGACAAAAAAAAAAAAACTGAATTTTTTTTTTCTATTTGGACTAGTGTTGGTTTAACTGCTTGCCGTCCGGCCACAGTACAACGGATACAGCGTATTGCGGCTCCCGGTACCCCGCTTTGAGCAGCTGGGGGATCATGCAATCACTATGTGATCACAATGTCAACAAAGCTATTATGAATGAATTTGATGGGTGGGTTTAAGCGATGGGTGGGTGTCAGTCTGGAGGAGTGGGCGTTCCTAGGCAGGCTGTATTTGTATGCAGACCACAATCAGTAACACCCACATGTGATCCTGAGCCTCCATCATTGAAAGAACTGAATTCCAATGAATGAAAGGGACGGGCCAGGAACAGTCAGGCTGAGGAGCATCCTCCAGACAGGAAACAAAGGCGGGCACTATTTGACTTGCTGCCGTTTCTAATGCACATTGTGAGAAGCTCACAGTGTGCAGTGAAATCAGAGTAAACCATTTCATTCCAGGAGAGAAGCCGGTACAACTGTGCAAGACTGAAAGGGAAGGCTGGAGGTCAGCTTTAAACAAACTTTAGCTCTTCAACAGAGCAAATGTAGGCAGTGCAGGGAGCATGGCAGGTATCAGTTCTTCTCTTTAGAAGCAGCCCCTATTTTCTAAATTTTAGTTACTTTCAAGAACTAGTCAGTTAAAAAATGTAAAACAAATTGCTTGGTACCAGCTGTAAGTCTCTAGGTGCCCTCTGACCGGGCTTTACATTGGTGGATGTACATCTATCTTTTCTCCCACTTCATCTGATGGAATCGGATCTACCATGAGGTGGTGTCGCTTCTCTGTCTCAGGCTGTCGGAGCTGAGAGTAATTCCCCCCGGGAAAACATGAAGAGCCCAGTTCCTCCTGATTTGAGTGGATCTACCTTGTCTGGCCATGAGCTGAGAAGGTAGAGAGTCAGTGGTGTCTGTGGTTGCCCTAATGGCTCTTAGTAACATTCGGGTGTGGGTCCCCACGGTGTGAACAGGCACATGGTCATAGTCACTTAAACGTATTCTGCGCTGCCCCTTTTAGGGCTGGGCCTTTTGGTCCAGGGCAATTTTTGGCTTCCAGGCCTCAGGGCCCGGCTAGAGCACACGCATAGCCACGCTGTTTGTTACTTTCACATTTGTGTGTGTTTTTTTTTCTCACTAGGATGAAGGGTGTGAGTCCTCAACCTTGCCCTGACATCTAGGTGGAGGATGTGTGGCTTTCTGGTTCCTTCCTCCCCTGCCCTTCGGGGAGGGTTCTCTCTTCGGGGGAGGTCATCTTCGGCTGACCTAGAAGAACGGAGTCTGCCAGGCCTTCTGGCTAGGCAGACCATTTGAAGAAGCACAATGTATGTGTGAAACATCGTCACCCTTTGGTCCATTGTTTTAGTCCTGGTGGCAGTCTTTCAATAAAGCTGTTGGACGGATGTTGGTGTGCAGCTAATGTTTCTCACTTGGTCTACATGTTCACGTTTCAGGATTTTGTACCATCGCAGATTAAAAAAAATAATAAAAAATGAGGTGTTGGAAATGTAATACTGGCTGGCCCTCTGGCTAAGATTAATGCCGCGTACACACGAGCGGACTTTACGGCAGACTTTGCCCGGCGGACGGGATTTCGTCGGACAATTCAATCATGTGTGGGCTCCAGCGGACTTTGTTTTCTCAAAAGTTGGACGGACTTAGATTTGAAACATGTTTCAAATCTATCCGACGGTCTTGAGTCCGGTCGAAAAGTCCGCTCGTCTGTATGCTAGTTCGACGGACAAAAAGCCACGCTAGGGCAGCTATTGGCTACTGGCTATGAACTTCCTTGTTTTAGTCCGGTCGTACCTCATCACGTACGAATTCGACGGACTTTGGTGGATTGTGTGTAGGCAAGTCCGTTCATTCAGAAAGTCCGTCGTAAAGTCTGCCGTAAAGTCCGCTCGTGTGTACGTGGCACTAGTGTAGTGTCTGTCTGTTCTTATCAGTTTTTGGCTGGCATGTTTTGAATGGGGGTGTTGGGAACAGGTTAGTATTTTCCTAAAGTATTAAGGTGGGAATGGTAGGAGGGTTCCTTTTTTCCTTCCGTTCCTTCCTTTTTTCCTTCCAGGTTGAATCTTGCCTGGTTTGCCAGGCTTGTTCCCAGTTGAAGACAGGGTTTTCCCAACGTTTTAATGCCTTTTTTATTTCAATGGGGCTGCATTTGTCTGGTCTGTGGTGGAAGGTGCAAGGAGTTCTTGGTGATGTGCCCCCTGGGGAGGTGTTCAAGGGGTGCCAGAAAAGACACTTTGGGTTGCAGCACACCGTGGCGTTTCTTCACTGGCACTAGGTTACGTCACTGTATGTTTTTTTTTTGTACAACACCTTTTGGACGGGCCTGTTGGTCAGCCAGGGCAATCTTTATACCAGCCAAAAAGCCAATTGTGTACTCCACATATCACTTTTTTGTTGTTTTGTCACTATTTATTCTTGAGTAAAGGGTGCAGGTTATCGGGCCCTGCTCTGAAGTTGGGAGAAGGTTCTGTGGCCTTCGGGTCATTTGCCTCTCCCCAACCTGGAAGGGGTCTCGCTTTGGAAAAGCCTCTCAGCACTGTCAAGAGACTGGCCTCCTGGGGGGTTCAGGGTTAGAGGCCCTTCCTATTTGGGGGTTTGGGCATTTTTGTACCTTCTGTGCACTTTTTTGTGTGCTGTGATTTCGCAGTTCACTTTTTTATAGTTCACAAGGGTTCGACAAAGCATCGCACTGAGATGGTGCTTAAAGTCATATCAAGCCAACTGTTGGAAGGCTGGCCATACATTATACAATCTCCTTGTACAATTTTCCTTTAGGTTTACCAAAACCATATAATATGAGGTCAAACCTAAACACTTTCGATTTGAATGTAATCAGGAAGGCCCTTGCACTACATAGTTGAAGGTAAAGCTAAAGGAAATTGAACAAGAACATTTTGTGATCTACTAACAATTTCCATTGCCTTGGGACACAACCTCATTCTGCTCCACAGTGAAATGTTTCAAAGCTCCTTCATCAAGGCATGTGTGTCCTATCATTTGACCCATTGTCACTAATTTCTTGTTGAAGGAGTTCCAAAACAATGCACCATGGTGGCATTCATAACATGTGATAAAGTGGACTTTCCTCAAGGATTAAAATGTGCTGGTGACATTCTCCTCCTCCCATCCATGAACGCCAAGACTTCTTCAGAGCCTCTCCCATCCACTGAAACTCCCTTCCCCAATCTGCCCAGGTATTTAATACTATGCCCACCTGTACATGATCCCTGAAAACTCATCTCATTAGGGAAGCCTATCCAGCCTCTACCTAACAACTGAACTTTTACTTTCTCCATAAACTCATACCCTCACAGGTATTACCTTATCACTTGCCCCTCCCTTTTGTCGATTGTAAGGTCCCATGATCAGGGCCTTCCTAACCTGCTTGTCCCAAGGAAGGTGCGGGACAAAAAAAAGTTATATATTTAGTAAAAGCTGCAGGACAGCGTGCACAGGCCAGTCAACTAAAGTCCTCTGAAGTAGGCGATCTCTTTAAGAATACCTTACCGTCTGCTCTACATAAGTGAGGAGGTTAGACTGCTATGGGTTCTAGGCCTGGCAATGCCGTACTGGTTTGCCCTGATGCTGGTGAATAATATTTCAATTAACGTTTTAAATTACACCCTCCCAGCAGCTTCACTGTGTGAGTTTCTGTTCTTTTTGTGGCTAATTACACCTTGCCTTTCTCCCCTTTGCTTGTTTGTCCTACTAGCGTTCCGCCACACAAAGCAAAGTATGTTAATGACTTAATTCTCCCCCTTCCATTTCCTTTATCAGGTTTGTTTTGCGCATCAACACTTCCCGAAATTCAAAACAACCAAAGATGGACACAATAAATCAGAGCAGGTGTTGTCACCAGGCACTCTAGGCACATGCCTATGGATGCCACAGCTGAAGGGGTTCCTGCTTCAACCCCTTGTTTTTTCTAACCTCCCTGGAGCACCTCACACCTCTAATATGTGACATAATGATTCTCTACCACCAAGTAAAGGCAGATCCTGGGTGCAGCTGAGAGCATCACCCTTCTGTTATTCCAGACTGACATGACTTCTTCCTCCAGTCAAAAGCAGGTCCTGGATGTTACTGATAGTGTCACTCATCTGTGAGCCCAGGCTGGCATGATGATGTGCCTCACTTCCTCCCCTTCTTTCTTCACTGGTAGGTGGCTCCTGAATGCTGCAAAGAGCTTCATCCCCCTGTGAGCCCAGGGTGGCATAATGATGCGTCCCGTTTCTTCTTTCTCCAGCGGTAGGCGGGTGCTGAGAAAAACACTCTCCTTTGAACCCAGGCAACTATGATGACATGTTCTTCTTCCTCCAGCAGTGGGCAGATCCTGGATACTGCAGAGCGCATCACCCTTCTGTGATCCCAGGCTGGCATGCTGATGCACCCCATTTATTCCGCCATTGACAGGCAGGTCCTGGATGCTGCAGAAAACGGGACTCTCCTGTGAGCAAGGCTAGCATGATGATAGGCCTCTCTTCCTCCTCTTCTTCCTTCAGTGGTAGGCAGGTGCTGAATTCTGCAGAGAGTATCAGTCTTCCAGGCTAATGTGAGGATGTACCCTTCTTCTTCCTCCAGCGGTAGGCAGGTCCGTCACCCTTCTATGGGCCCAGGCTAATGTGAGGATGTACCCTTCTTCTTCCTCCAGTGGTAGGCAGGTTCATCATCCTTCTATGAGCCCAGACTAATGTGAGGATGTACCCTTCTTCCTCTAGTGGTCAGGTCCCTCACCCTTCTATGGGCCCAGACTAATGTAAGGGTGTACCCTTCTTCTACCTCCAGTGGTAGGCAGGTTTGTCACCCTTCTATGAGCCCAGACTAATGTGAGGATGCACCCTTCTTCCTCCAGTGGTCAGGCCTTTCATTCTTTTGTGGGCCCAGACTAATGTTAGGATGCACCCTTATTCTTTCCCAAGTGGTAGGCAGGTCCATCATCTTTCTATGAGCCCAGGCTATTGTGAGGATGCACCCTTCCTCCTCCTCCAGTTGTAGGCAGGTTTGTCAACCTTCTATGAGCCCAGGTTAATACCCTTCTTCTTTTAGCGGTAGGCAGGTCCATCAACCTTCTATGAGCTGCATTCACTATATCTGGTCTCCCATAGTACACAGAACATGGAAATGCAATTATTTTAGTAAATATAAACCGCTAAATACCTTTTCCCATCAGCAGTATATAGCAATCTTGTGACTTCTATCAGTCTCTGATTAAAGCTTGTAGGAGGAGTTGCCATTCTTTTCTGGCTGCATGGACCCCGAACCTCTGTCCGGACAGTGCTGATTGGCCCTGTGCATCTGTGTGCTTCTGTGTGCTGCTTCCCCCCACAGCCCACTCCCCATTACTCACCTGAGTGCACGGGAGCCTCAGCTATCCCAGGTCTCTCTCTCCTTATTGTCAATCACAGCCAGTGGTCCAATGAGGAAAGATTGGGGGGGGGGGGGGGCAATCCACGGCTCTATGGGGTTAAGTTACTAAAGGCAAATACACTGTGCGCTTTGCAAATTGTAGTTGTACTCTGCAAGAGCAGCTGCTCCAGAGATTAGTAAATGAGCAGAAGCTCTGTTGGCTTTCATCATCCAATCATGTGCAAGCAAAAATGCTGTTTTTTTTTTTAGTTTCCTTGGGTATTCTTTACAAAGTGAAGATTTACCTAATTTACTAAGCTCTGGAGCAACTGCACTTGCAGAGTTCAACTGCACTTTGCAAAGTGCACAGTCAATTTGCTTTTAGTAAATCAACCCCTATGCGTCTTATGAATGCTTAGAGCAGGGCTCAAGAGTGAGCACGCAACAGTGCCCCAAGAGCAAGCAGCTTGCTGTTGAGAGCACTGGTCAAGGGGGAGGAGCCAGGCGCACTGGCGGGGGACCCGAGAAGAGAACGATCAGGGCTGCTTTGTGCAAAACCATTACACATAGCAGGTAAGTATAACATGCTTGTTATTTTTTTATGTTATTTTTTTGAAACAAACTTTTAAAGCGGAGTTCCACCCAAATTTTGAACAATATCTGTATGTATTCTCTTCCTTGCTTAGATGCTGACATGCCGTTTAAAAAAATTTAAATCGCCGTAATTACCTTTTATTTTTCTATTCTTCTTTGCACTTCCTGGTTCTCCTCCCGTGGGAGTAGGCGTGTTTCTAGCCTCTCCCAGACTCCTGGGAGCTAGTCTCAGGCTTCCCAGGATGCCACTGAGCATGTGCGGGAACGAGCGGTGAATGCTGGGAGCACAGCATTCACCACATCCAGGAAATAAATGCTTGTGGGCTTCAAATGCCCACAATGAAGATGGAAACCGCCTGCAGTGAATAATATAAGTTATTCTTTCCGACGAAATCTGACACAGGCGGACATATTACACACAATATGTGAGTATGTAATGCTGAGAAGAAAAGTTTGTGAATGAACTCAAAAAAAAAAAAAACGATAGATAGGTGGACCCCCGCTTTAATATCACTTTAAGGTAACCTTATTTGATTGCAGTACACGTTCAATCAGACTGGTAAATGGAAGGTTTACCCTGCAATTCAGACAAAGAATATTTCGTAATGTCACAAATTCCCAACCTATCACAACTGCTTTGAGACAGATTCAAGCCCCCCTGAATGCCAGCCCAGATATTTCCTTTTCCAGTATTCACGAATAGGTCGAATCTCTGGCTACTTTCTCAAATGTCTGTGATGAAGACCACAAATCTGATCAATCCAGTTTTGATCCAGTCATTCAACAGTTTCTGCATTCAGGTCATGTCTTTGTGTAGTGCTACCCCTGGAGTAACCGCTGGATGAAAGGGTTCTTCTTCAGGTCCTCCAGTGATGACCTACTCAATCTCACTGACACACATGTGACTTAAAATAGGGGGGGGGGGGGGGCGCCCCCTATGGATGGGCCGCCACTGGAGAAGGTCCTGATCTCTCAATATAAATCTTAAGTTATCAATAGAGGGGTCACCAGCAGGAGGAAGGAGGTCCTGACTCCTCTATATAGACCTTTAGTTATCACTGGAGGGATCACCAGCAGAAGGAAGTAGGTCCCAATTCAACTATATAGATCTTTGTATTACTAGAGGGGTCATCGGTGGGAGCAAGAAGGTTCTGGCTCCCCCAGTGGACAGCTGAAACTGATAATGTGGTCTGGCTACCAAGTAAAGTGGCTTTAGGATTGGAGGCCTTGTCCTACCAAAAGCTCCACAAAATCTCCAGGCTCCAAGACCCAGCACAGGCCTTACTAAAATTCTGAGCAAACAAAAAGTTTCTTCTCTCCACATCAGCCATAAATCTCAAACCCCCTCACCATCTGTAGGTTAGAAACACAGGTGACACATATATATCTTCAACAAGTCACATGGCGAGAGGATGGAGCAGGAGCTTATCTGTGTCAGACATTTATGAACAGCCAAAAACTGCACGGGCACCAAGATTTCCATGATTGCATACCTCCCGACATTTTGAGATGGAAATGAGGGACACCTACTAGCAAATGTAAATGAAACAGGAATATCCAAAAAGAACTGCTAGCAGTAAAGGTGTGCCACATCCCAAATACATATGGAAATGGAGAGACCCCCTAGGGGTGGGATTTTAAAGGCACTACCATAACAACAATATATAAAAAAGTATAAAGTTTATTGTACATAGGAAAAACACATAGTAAAAAAAGAATAAACACATAATGAAGGATGCATGATGGTGTACAAACGTTTAGCAGAAAGACAAGATACACAATCCTAAACCCGTTTGTGTATCTTGTCTTTCTGCTAAACGTTTGTACACCATCATGCATCCTTCATTATGTGTTTATTCTTTTTTTACTATGTGTTTTTCCTGTGTACAATAAACTTTATACTTTTTTTTATATATTATTGTTATGGTAGTCTCAGTCTTCATTGTGACAATTCAATAAGAAAGACGAGTGAATAATTCCTCCACCGCACCGCTGTGGTGACACCATATAAAATGCACGCTTACCACAAGGCAAGCTCTAAAAGCTTGCGACCTTTTACCCGGTTGGGGCCTTTATCCAGAGGGAATATCTGGGGGGCAGTATTCTGCAAAGCATCACGGAGGGATCAGTCACAGCACAGATCAATTAGGTATACAAATCCAAGGTACCAGAATGGATAACACTCAGGAGTTCCCCGGAAAAAGGAAAGGAATCGACATAGCGTAATCCTGATAACTTGCGTTTATTAATAGATTTAAAGAAGCACTTACAATGTAGTAGAAGTAAAACAGCAAATAGCAATCAGCCGGCCGGCTAGAGCGAACACCCGTCCTGCAGACGGTACACGCGGAACGTCAGCGCGTCAGCTCCTCCCGACGCGCGTTTCGTCACACAATGACGTCGTCTGGGGCACCGGGTAAAAGGTCGCAAGCTTTTAGAGCTTGCCTTGTGGTAAGCGTGCATTTTATATGGTGTCCCCACAGCGGTGCGGTGGAGGAATTATTCACTCATCTTTTTTATTGAATTGTCACAATGAAGACTGAGATATGGGCTTAAGGCTTTTCACATTTATTTAGATGGACAATTCTTTATATATGATTTTTTATACACAATTATTCATGCAATATACTGTATATTTTCTATTTTGGTGTTTATCACAATTCAACATTTGTTATTAATGGTATTAGCGCTGCTACCTTTTATTCTATGTTTTTGTGTGTATCCCACATTTAGCGGCTGCTCTTTTTGGTATTCTATATTTTTTTCAGGGTCTACTTTTTTGTAATTATTGTTGAAGGTCAATTTTTGTGTCACTATCTGCACGTTTTTTTTCACGATTATACAGCGCGGTATTTTTTCCATCCTTTATTTGTTATGGTAGTGCCTTTAAAATCCCACCCCTAGGGGGTCTCTCCATTTCCTACTAGCAAATGTATATAGGCATAGGACACGCCCCCGTCACACCCCCTTAAAGGAGAAGTAACAAAAAAAAAAGGTTGATTAAATCCACGAGGGCTTTTTTTTACCACTACTATTCCTTTATATTGGCTTTTAAAATTTACAAATGCAGCAATTTAGAAATTGGATGAAAGGTTCAGCACTGGAAAACACTTTTTGAAAGATAAAAAGTGCATTTTATATACAACTATATAGATCAGACCAAAATGAGGGACAAATGAGGAGGAAAGAGGGACAGAGGGACATTGCTCCAAATCAGGGACAGTCCCTTGAAATCAGGGACAGTTGGGAGCTATGCGATTGTGTCATGTCTAAACCAACATCTCGTTCCAGGAAGTACTGCAGGTAACGCTTGCTGCTGTTTGCGAGTAGTTTTTCCTGTGTTGCCATTACTTGGTGGATTACAAATCTGCCAGTTGGGAGAAAGGGCCCCAACGCTGGCATAACTATAGGTAGCTTGCTATTGTCAGAGAGATCATTTTTATTATGCGACATTTCCTTAGCACTATTGTCTGTATTTGCCTATAATGGATAATTGTATAATATATTGTGCTCTGGTTGTTTCATGATTTGTCCAATCCAATTCCATTTTTGAGGCTTTTACCACTTGTGTTGCCAGCGGTTTAGACATCAATGGCTGTGTGTTGAGTTATTTTGAGGGGACAGCAAATTGACACTGTTATACAAGCTGTACACTCACTACTTTACATTGTAGCAAAGTGTCATTTCTTCAGTGTTGTCACATGAAAAGATAGAATAAAATATTTACAAAAATGTGAGGGGTGTACTCACTTTTGTGAGATACTGTATATGGAAGAATCAGGACCTCCTTCCTCCTGCTGGTGATCCCTCTAGTGATAACTAAAGATCTATATAGAAGAATCAGGACCTCCTTCCTCCTGCTGGTGATCCCTCTAGTGATAACTAAAGATCTACATAGAAGAATCAGGACCTCCTTCCTCCTGCTGGTGATCCCTCTAGTGATAACTAAAGATCTACATAGAAGAATCAGGACCTCCTTCCATCTGCTGGTGATCCCTCTTGTGATAACTAAAGATCTACATACAAGAATCAGGACCTCCTTCCTCCTGCTGGTGATCCCTCTAGTGATAACTAAAGATCTATATAGAAGAATCAGGACCTCCTTCCATCTGCTGGTGACCCCTCTAGTGATAACTGAAGATCTATATAAAGGAATCAGGACCTCCTTCCTCCCGCTGGTGATCCCTCTAGTGATAACTAAAGATCTACATAGAAGAATCAGGACCTCCTTCCTCCTGCTGGTGATCCCTCTAGTGATAACTAAAGATCTACATAGAAGAATCAGGACCTCCTTCCATCTGCTGGTGATCCCTCTTGTGATAACTAAAGATCTACATACAAGAATCAGGACCTCCTTCCTCCTGCTGGTGATCCCTCTAGTGATAACTAAAGATCTATATAGAAGAATCAGGACCTCCTTCCTCCTGCTGGTGACCCCTCTAGTGATAACTGAAGATCTATATAAAGGAATCAGGACCTCCTTCCTCCCGCTGGTGATCCCTCTAGTGATAACTAAAGATCTACATAGAAGAATCAGGACCTCCTTCCTCCCGCTGGTGATCCCTCTAGTGATAACTAAAGATCTACATAGAAGAATCAGGACCTCCTTCCATCTGCTGGTGATCCCTCTTGTGATAACTAAAGATCTACATAGAAGAATCAGGACCTCCTTCCTCCTGCTGGTGATCCCTCTAGTGATAACTAAAGATCTATATAGAAGAATCAGGACCTCCTTCCATCTGCTGGTGACCCCTCTATTGATAACTGAAGATCTATATAGAGGAATCAGGACCTCCTTCCTCCTGCTGGTGATCCCTCTAGTGATAACTAAAGATCTACATAGAAGAATCAGGACCTCCTTCCATCTGCTGGTGACCCCTCTATTGATAACTGAAGATCTATATAGAGGAATCAGGACCTCCTTCCTCCTGCTGGTGATCCCTCTAGTGATAACTAAAGATCTACATAGAAGAATCAGGACCTCCTTCCTCCTGCTGGTGACCCCTCTAGTGATAACTAAAGATCTACATAGAAGAATCAGGACCTCCTTCCTCCTGCTGGTGACCCCTCTAGTGATAACTAAAGATCTATATAGAAGAATCAGGACCTCCTTCCATCTGCTGGTGATCCCTCTAGTGATAACTAAAGATCTATATAGAAGAATCAGGACCTCCTTTCATCTGCTGGTGATCCCTCTAGTGATAACTAAAGATCTATATAGAAGAATCAGGACCTCCTTCCTCCTGCTGGTGATCCCTCTAGTGATAACTAAAGATCTATATAGAAGAATCAGGACCTCCTTCCTCCTGCTGGTGACCCCTCTAGTGATAACTGAAGATCTATATAAAGGAATCAGGACCTCCTTCCTCCCGCTGGTGATCCCTCTAGTGATAACTAAAGATCTACATAGAAGAATCAGGACCTCCTTCCTCCTGCTGGTGATCCCTCTAGTGATAACTAAAGATCTACATAGAAGAATCAGGACCTCCTTCCATCTGCTGGTGATCCCTCTTGTGATAACTAAAGATCTACATAGAAGAATCAGGACCTCCTTCCTCCTGCTGGTGATCCCTCTAGTGATAACTAAAGATCTATATAGAAGAATCAGGACCTCCTTCCATCTGCTGGTGACCCCTCTATTGATAACTGAAGATCTATATAGAGGAATCAGGACCTCCTTCCTCCTGCTGGTGATCCCTCTAGTGATAACTAAAGATCTACATAGAAGAATCAGGACCTCCTTCCATCTGCTGGTGACCCCTCTATTGATAACTGAAGATCTATATAGAGGAATCAGGACCTCCTTCCTCCTGCTGGTGATCCCTCTAGTGATAACTAAAGATCTACATAGAAGAATCAGGACCTCCTTCCTCCTGCTGGTGACCCCTCTAGTGATAACTAAAGATCTACATAGAAGAATCAGGACCTCCTTCCTCCTGCTGGTGACCCCTCTAGTGATAACTAAAGATCTATATAGAAGAATCAGGACCTCCTTCCATCTGCTGGTGATCCCTCTAGTGATAACTAAAGATCTATATAGAAGAATCAGGACCTCCTTTCATCTGCTGGTGATCCCTCTAGTGATAACTAAAGATCTATATAGAAGAATCAGGACCTCCTTCCTCCTGCTGGTGATCCCTCTAGTGATAACTAAAGATCTATATAGAAGAATCAGGACCTCCTTCCAACTGCTGGTGATCCCTCTAGTGATAACTAAAGATCTACATACAAGAATCAGGACCTCCTTCCTCCCGCTGGTGATCCCTCTAGTGATAACTAAAGATCTATATAGAAGAATCAGGACCTCCTTCCTCCTGCTGGGGATATCTCTAGTCTACTTTATCAGAAGATCCTTTTTCCCTAAATGCAACTTACCACACAAAACTGAAACTTTAGTCTTGCTTGGAGTTTGACTTTAATGAAGCTTTCATTGTAATCGTTGGTGTGTATTTGTAACGCTTTGAAAAGCCGTAATTGACCTTATCTACACTCAAGGCCGCTGATCTGAACAAACCAGCAATGTTATTAATTCATAACCCTGTGAACTTGTAACCCAGCTGCTCTCCCAGCTGTTCAAAGTTCAACTCCGTGTCCTTCTTCACACTTGTCACTGGGATGAGGTGAAGAATGGAGGAAGCATTTTTCACTTCGGAAAAAGTACAAGTCCACTGGCAGTTACGCAACCTAACGGCATGGGCGCCTTCATGCAGAAAAGTGGTTGGAGGTTAAACTGGCTACCACATTTGCATTTAAAGGGGTTCACTTCTTGTCTTTAGGTTAATCCAACCCTCCCGCTCTTGATTTAAAAACAAAAAAGTGCCCCATCCTGCAGGTTTTCATGCTATCGCTGACAATAACTATCTCCTCTATTTTGTTTGGTTGCAGATCAAGTAAATCAGAGTCTCCTTTGCATTCATGTCCAAGAGTTTATCAGAAAAAAAAAAAAACAACAGAGAAACCCTACAGCTTGTGGTGTTATTTCTCATATAACTGCAGTAAATCAATGTTGCTAGATAGGATTACCTGTTATAGCGTAAGCTGGATCAGGGCTGCACAAAGCGATACAGTTTCATGATGTGCCTCATATCAGCATCATTTGCTTGAGCGGAACCCATGCACCAATGTTAACTAATAGCTAACCTGCACTTTGTCTAAGGGCCATTGATAAGCCAGCTCCTGGGCTAGGGGCCTACATGAAGAAGCCAGGTCCCATGCTCCCTTTCAAGCTACGTTTCATCAGGCCTTTGTCAGAAGGTTATCACTTATACATCATAACAGAGTTGTAGGGAGCTCCAGTCCTGTGATTACAGATGTGGTCCATTGGGTGCGCAACACACCTGACCCAAGTACAGCAGGAAAATGGGTTTCCAGGTGCATGGGCTAGACAGCGGTCTGTCACCACCACTAGACGGACTGACCCTCCTTCTTTCTACCAACACCAGTCCCCTGACCCAGCCTATACTTATACTTCTTGTTCTCCAGGTATAGGCCATCATGTCCATACCGGACAGTCCATCCTCACTGCACCTCAGTAATATTAGCCTGTATACAAAGTGCAGCATTGCTGAGCTGGTTGTTAGGTTGCTGGAAGCTGGGCCACAAAGGGGTGGATTTACTAATCCCACCATTTGGAACCAATACTTTTTTGGAGAACCATCACTCATATCTGCAAGCATTGGGATTGTTGGTCGTTTCCTGTTATTTCGCATCTGTACCCTCTCATGCACCCTCTTGTGCTGCCCCTTGGGTTCTCCCATTGGGTGCCATGGTTTCCTTCCACCACTCACGGGCCAGACATTGAGCAGCGGTCACCGTTTGGAGGTGTTAGTTTAGATCAAGTCTCAAGCTGGTTTCTTCTAGATCACATGTTGGTTGGCTTCCATTCCTGAAGAAGTGAAGCTACATTCACAAAACTCGTTGAGTTTTAGGAAGCACATTTGTTAAACTCAAACAACTTGGCTGTTTAAAACTTGTAAAACAGCTAACTACAAAGGTCCCTTAAATATTTTAGGGGACCTTTGAAGAACTCTGTTTGACTTTTTTTTAAATAGAAGCCAGAAGGGAAAAGTAATTTGCTGGCAATTTAAAACAATTTTTCCTTCGTGAATGTCGATGCTTTAAAAAAATCACTGCTCCTGCCCACATTTTATTTTTTAAGATTTTTCATTGCACTGGTACATGTACCCCAGTGACCACCCATGACTCCCCCATACTATTATTTTGGGTACACTGTAGTCATAAAGGGATGGACATGGTCAGCAACAATACTCAGGTAGGCCGTGGCGTTTAAACGATGCTCAATTGGTACTAAGGGGCCCAAAGTGTGCCAAGAAAATATCCCCCACACCATTACACCACCACCACCAACCTGAACTGTTGATGCAAGACAGGATGGATCCATGCTTTCATGTTTACGCCAAATTCTGACCCCACAATCTGAATGTCGCAGGTGAATTTGAGGCTCATCAGACCAGGCAACATTTTTCCAATCTTCTATTGTCCAATTTTGGTGATCCTGTGTGAATTGTAGCCTCAGTTTCCTGTTCTTAGCTGACAGGAGTGGCTCCCGGTGTGGTCTTCTGCTACTGTAGCCCATCTGCTTGAAGGTTTGATGTGTTGTGCATTCAGAGATGGAATTCTGTATACCTTAGTTGTAACGAGTGGTTATCTGAGCTACTGTTGCCTTTCTATCATCTGGAACCAGTCTGCCCATTCTCCTCTGACCTCTGACATCAACAAGGAATTTTCATCCACACAACTGACGCTCACTGGGTATTTTCTCTTTTTCGGACCATTCTCTGTAAACCCGAGAGATGGTTGTGTGTGAAAATCCCAGTAGATCAGAAGTTTTCAAAATACTCAGACCAGCCCGTCTGGCACCAACAACCGTGCCATGTTCAAAGTCACTTAAGTCCCCTTTCTTCCCCATTCTGATGCTCGGTTTGAACTTCAGCAAGTCGTCTTCACCACGTCTAGATGGCTAAATGCATTGAGTTGCTGCCATGTGATTGGCTGATTAGCAATTTGTGTTACCAAGCAATTGAACGGGTGTACCTAATAAAGTGGCCGGGGAGTGTATGTACACAGATGTAATCGCAGTAGTAAGGCAGCAATTCAAGGATATAAGACCGAGAGCGTGCAGCAATAACATCATGTCAAGAGTCTACATATACCTCCCGGAGAATGTAGAGAATACCTCAGCAGCAGGGGGGTAAGACTCCCAAACAGTTTTTATTTCATTAATGTGGGTGCATTTATTAATGTTTTTGCAAAAGGTAGATTATGCCTTTAGGACCACCTTTTTGAATGTTTAATTTTTTTTGGGGGGGGGGGGGGGGACCTGATTCTGAGCAGGTGCAGGACAGTCAGGGCAGGAACAAAAAGTTGGGCTGGAGGGGTGGCTGCCCTGGGCCCTGTGGTATCATGTGAGGTGGTGGCGCAAGGAGATTGGGGGATATGTGTTATAAGGGGGAATTTGGGGGGCGGCACAGGGTAAGAATTGTTCTAGGAGGGGAAATTTGGGGGTGCTAGGAATGGTGGACTTAAAGCGGAGTTCCACCCAAAAATATAACTTCTGCTTTAAGGGAAGGTGACCCCCCCTGACATGCCACATTTGGCATGTCATTTTTTTAGAGGGGGAGCGGAAACCCTCTTTTTAGAAGGTCCCAGCTCCCACTTTTTCCCGGCGCACCGCGGCACCAGAAAAGAGATCACCTCTCCCCCCTCCCTCTCGGCAATCATCTGGGACACGTCACAGGTCCCAAATGATTGCCCGGCCAGTCACGGCGCGCGGCGTGGCTCGCGCATGCGCAGTGGGTGCCCGGCTGTGAAGCCACAGTCGGGCTCCCACAGTTACAATAGAGAGGAGGGGAGACGAGTGGGGCTTCGTCCCCCCACATCGCTGGACCCCGGGACAGGTAAGTGTCCGATTATTAAAAGTCAGCAGCCGCAGTATTTGTAGCTGCTGACTTTTAATTTTTTTTTTTAAGCAGAACTCCGCTTTATGGGCATTTTGTTGGGAGGGGGGATGGGGGAAGAGGATTTGTGCTATGAGGGGGGGTTGGGGGGGTACTAAAAGAGATATAGTAAAGGGGGAATAGAATTGTGCTTGGAGGGGAAATTATTTTTTGGGAGGGGGAATTTATGCTAGTAGGGCTGAATGGGGGGTGTTTGTGCTAGGAGGGGAAATTCAAGGTGGGGGGGTATTTGTGCTAGGAGGGGGGAATTATTGCTGGGAGAGTGGATTTGGAGTTGGGGGGAGTGGATGTGTACTCCAAGGGGAAATTTGAGAGATTTGAAGGATAGAGGATTTGTACTAGGAGGGGTGATTTTCTTTTGGAGGGGAGGGAATTGTGCTGGGGGGATTTGGGGGGCAAAGATTTGTATTGGGAGGGGGGATTTTAACAAGGGGGGCGGATTTGTACTGGGAGGGGTGATTTTCTTTTGGGGGGGGGGGGGGTTGTGCTGGGCGGATTTGGGGGTCAAAGATTTGTACTGGGAGCGGGAATTTTAACAAGGGGGGGGGGAATTTTTACTGGGAGGAGGGGGTGATTAAGCTTAGAGGGCAAGCATGCACATTAGTGCTCAATTTTTCTTTTTTTTTTGGGGGGGGGGCGATTTTTGCTGACACATTGGGGTTGATTTACTAAAGGCAAATAGACTACACTTTGCAAGTGAAGTTTCTCCAGAGCTTAGTAAATGAGGTGAAGTTTCACTTTGCAAAGTATACTCAATCATTCGCAAGGAAAATAAAAGAGAGCATCCTTACTTGCTCTTGCCGAGTGCAACTACACTTTACAAAGTGCACAGTCTATTTTCCTTTGGCAAATCAACCCCATAATGCTCATGCATCTTGGGGAGGGGGCGCAGTTTGGCATGTTTGCCACGGGCTCTAGATGACCTTGTCCCGGCACTGAGGACACTTATTACTGGCACCAGCAATTGTGGACTCATTGCAGGCTCTGCAAGAGAATGGAGAGGTTGCAAAGAGTGGAGACATATAACCAGAGGCTGCAGTCCAACCAACCAACACGTGTGGGAATCTTGCCACATTTCATAAAATAAATTGGTATTGGAGATCCAAGCCAGCTGACTTTGGTGACAGTTCCCGCATTAGCCGCGCTCGGGCGTTCCTTACAGCCCTCAGTGCCTCTTTCCCCATAACCAAAACAGCACTCGTAAGAACGACTTTTTTTTTTTCATGAAAAGCGCTAAATTTTAAAGTAAAGAACGCAAGGGAACGACGGACAACACGCATTTCCCATGTGTCAAAAAAAAAAAAAAAAACACGTTTCAAACTGACAATCAAGCAAGTCGTTAGAGACTACCTAATTAACACCCACTGACGTGGCCATAAAGGACAATTATTCCTTTTGTGTTCCTTCACCAGTGCGTAATTAAAGTGGATTGCCTTACACAATGTTTACAGGATATTTGCATGGGGTGTAATGGGAGGGGGCCGGCCATTATATCCCGGGCAGACGGGAAGACTTAGAAAGTGTAACATAGTAACTGAATCGGGGCTTTGTGTATTTCCTCTGGCAATCTCCCACCATGGAACACAGACGAGGTGCTAAAGCTGCTGAATGGTGTTATGGAAAGGTAGACAATAAACTCTGTATAGGACCGCTTCACTATACACGCCATACTGGATCTCATCATTTCTGTCATTGAAAATGTTTCCTCTTCGCTAAAGTTTATATCTCAATTTACTGCTTACACATGATTGGATAACAGTGGACCCATTTTGTCTTGCATACAAATGGCAAGGAATTGTTGGCCAACAAACACGAACGTAGTGACGTACTACGTGGTTTTCCAGCTCTTTAGCGCCACCCTTTGGGCTCCTTCTGCTAATTTCGTGTTAGTAGAAGTTTGGTGAGTGTTAGCTTATCATTTTGTGCTTTTCATTTTGCGCTTTTCATTTCGTGCTTTTCAGTTCGTTTCTGAGCGGCCGTTCGTCAACCAGCCATGCTGCGGAATTGGAGAAGAATAACGTGTTATTTATTATTGGCCTTGGAGTTATTGCTTTGACCCAAGTCCAGTCCAGGAACAGGAGGAGGAGGATTTCTTGGACCAAAAATTGTTTGCTTTAATAATCGTGACCAATTATGTCATATGCCTTTGCTGCGGGAGCTCCAGGAGAATAATCCGGATGATTTTCGGAATTATCTCTGGATGACGGACCCCTGCTTTCACCAACTATTAGCATTGGTGACCCCCTATATTAAGAAGCAGGACACATGCATGAGGCTTTTTTTTATTTTTTGGTTGAATAATAATGATTTGATTTGGTATATTTTCTATATTTTTGGATGCATAGAATGCACTTTTTGGTTAAGTTCTATTGGCAGATAGCATGTCTAATTTTATTTGTTTTCTTTTTTTTGAATGCACAATAAAAAAAATTGTGTAGAATAATACTTGGCTATGTGTTTTACTTCAAATGACAGTTTGGGAGTAGGCAGTTACATTTAAAAAAATACAATGTAAAATTGACAAGGGACACCAACATAGTTGTATCTTTGATCTTAAAAACTACGGGATAATGGTGTTGTGGTAACTTACCCAAATAAAAAAATAAAAAAACATAATAATATTATTCTTAATATCACTAGAAAAAAAAAAGCCTTTGAAAATACATTTGCAATAACTCCATCAGTATCACCAGCAAAGCAGCTTCATTATTATCCCATTAAAGAAGAAGAGAATTGTGCGCTGCATTTCCAGATTTCATAATTTGCCACGTCACGAATGTTCATTCTCCATTACGAACGCTAGTTTACAAGACCGACCACTTCTGCTTCCGAGCATGTGTGTTTGTACTTTGGACTTTTGTCCGACGGACTTGTGTACACACGCTCAGAAAATCCAACAACAGACATTTTTCCGCGGAAAATTTTAAAACCTGCCATCCAACATTTGTCCAACAACAATTATCTGATGGAGCGTACAAACAGTTGGATTTTCCGCCAACAGTTTTTCATCACACATTTCCCCTCGGAAAGTCCGATCGTGTGTACGAGGCTTTAGTCAGCACGTCCTGGGAAATGATTCATGGCTGGGACCTGCTGTTCGGCTGTGTCCAATCACAGCATAGAGCCCTGTGTTGACAATCAATCGTACAGAGGGAACAATCCCTCTGTTTCTTATCCCTGCAGAGCAGGGATAAGAAATAAAGAGACATTTAGTAAAAACCAGACACATCGTTATGCAGACATTTAACCCCTTGATCACCCAATATGTTAACCCCTTCCCAGTGTCATTAGTACATTGACATTGTATCCACTTAAGGACCGGAGGGATTTGCCCCCCTAATGACCAGGCCATTTTTGGTGATACGGCACTGCATTGCTTTAACTGACAATTGCGCGGTTGGGCAAAGTTGTACCCAAACAAAATTGACGTCCTTTTTTTCCCACAAATAGAGCTTTCTTTTGGTGGTATTTGATCACCTCTGCGGTTTTTATTTTTTGCGCTATAAACAAAAAAAAGAGCAACAATTTTGAAAAAAAACCCAATATTTTTTACTTTTTGCTATAATAAATATCCAGAAAGAAAATAAAAAAAACTAATTTCTTCATCAGTTTAGGCCATTATGTATTCTTCTACATATTTTTGGTAAAAGAAAATCGCAATAAGCGTATATTGATAGATTTATGGCATTTTTATTATTTATTTATTTTCTACTAGTAATGGCGGTGATCTGCGGACAGATCGGACACTTTTTTGGGACCAGTGACATTTATACAGCGATCAGAGCTAAAAATAGCCACTGATTACTGTATAAATGTCACTGGCAGGGAAGGGGTAAACACTAGGGGGCGATCAAGGGGTTAAGTGTTCCCTAGGGAGGTGTTTCTAACTGTGGGGGGATGGGACTGACTTGAGGAGGAGAAAGATCGCTGTTCCTGATCACTACTTAGTTAGTCAGTTCCCACAAAATGTCAGTTAGTGTCAGATTTCCCGCCGCACTATCACAGTCCTATACCTCCCAACTTTTTGAGATGGGAACGAGGGACGCCAATTAGCAAAAGTATGCAGGAATAGAACACACCCCCTGCCACACCCCCTGTAAGGAGAATTATACAAAATAAAAGATTAATTAAACCCACAAGTGCTTTTCTTTTCACCCTTACTATTCCTTTATATTGGCTTTTGAAATTTACAAATGCAGCAGTTTAGAAATCGGATGAAAGGTTTAGCACTGGGAAACACTTTTTGAAATATAAAAAGTGCATTTTATATACAACTATATAGATCAGACCAAAATGAGGGACAAATGAGGAGGAAAGAGGGACAGAGGGACATTGTTTCAGATGAGAAACAGTTGGGAGCTATGCAGTCCCACTATAAGTCACTAATCGCCACCATTACTAGTATAAAAAAATAAAATAAAAATTCCAGTATATATACCATTGTTTGTAGACACTATAACTTTCGCACAAAGCAATACGCCTATTTTATTTTTTTAAACCAAAGGCATGTAGCAGAATACATTTTGGCCTAAATTTATAAAGAAATTAGATTTTTGATTTTTTTTATCTGATATGTTTTTATACTTATGTTAGTTATGTTTTAACTTTTTCGTTTTTTTTTTTTTTCATTTAGATGTAGCGCCCTGGGGTTTAGTCAGCGAGCTCCTTATCCAAATTCCTTGTCAGGAGTAGCTACTGTGGATAGTTGTTAGAGATCCATTGATTTCTCCCTAAGTTTGGCCTTGTTGTACTTTTCTCTTCTGCCACTAGGTGGCATTAGATGTGAGAAGGACATTTCAAGGTCAAGTTATGGGTATATGGGATATCTCATCCAATGGGCAGGGGTTTTCTTGAATCCCTTAGCCTGCTAGGAGAACCTATATATTCGGGTGGAGTCAGGTGATCTGTCTTCTTTGCCACCCGGACTGCCATCTGGGTGGACGTGTGTTGTCTGCCCCGGGCTGCTAGGCTGGAGAGTGGGCCTATCCCGGGGGTATTTATCTGCCAGGCTGTGTGAGGGCCTATCCAGAAGTAAGAGAGCAGCTCAGGGTTGGGACTGCGGCTTGCAGTCCAACCAAAAGTGACAGTTCTGCCGGCCGGAGAACCCGTCAGTGGTCGGAGGTAGAAGGGAAGCTGTCGACACAAAGGGACCGATCGCCTTTACCAGGGACCAGTAAGTAACTGAAGAAAAGTACCGGAATCATATGCCTCACTGAATGGGCATAGTGGAGAATCGGGAAGCTTCAGGCGGTGATCAAGTCAGAGAAGAGCAGCCTTGTGTGTCAAGCTAGGGACTGAGCCGGTCAGCAGGGGTGAAGCTTGAAGGTATCCAAAGTGCCAAGCTAGGGACCCAGCAGGGAAGCGTGGGTGACGCTTGAGGAAGATACTGCTGCGGAAGTCTTGAGGCGCTCAAGGGCTTCAAAGTCAGTGAATCAGAGGGTCCAGTTAGAGACCCAGAGCTCAGTATTGAAGAACTACAAGGAGTAGTTGTAGTGAAGCTGAAAGAACTGATACGTTTCAGTTAGGAACTGTTAAAGGACTGTTACCATAGGAGACAGCAATCCTGCACATGCAGAAGTGGCGCCTTGCTAGGGCCTTTCCCTGTATGGCTGTCCTCCTATTGAAGCCTCGGAGTCTGCCAATTAAGTTTGCAACTACCTAAGGGTGTCCTGGCCCTAACCCTCTTTCCCCCAAAATATATAAAAAGGACTGTCAGAAGAAAGAAAACCTCTATTACATCCAAGAAGTGTCTGGCGTCCAATGACTTTCATTATCTTTGCACCCACTATGCCTTTGGCCTTGGAGGTTCTCATTAGACCAAAAGAGGTAAAAGATCTTGCTACATTTGGCGCCCAACATGGGGCTAAGGTGTCACCTTTTCAGCAGTCGCCCTTAGCAACTGGCTTTAGCTCCATCTGGACTGCGCCTGGCTCTGTGGGAAGGTGGCAAGTAACATTTACCCTTCTTATAGACTGTGTTGTCGTGTGTACTATCAGTGTGGGGTAGAACCACCAAGTCTCATTGCTCATGGGAAAGAATCAGCCTGGTCTTTTGACACTTCCCGCCAGTGCTGTAAGGGTTAAAACAGGCCCCATAATGGACTCCATTTCAGTTTTGGCGCGCCACAGCAACAAGGAGACGAGCGCCACATTTCCCAAGAAACATTTGCACCAATCCGTTGGCTGGGCGAGGAGCTCCTCACTCTGCAGAGGAGGATAGGGAAGTGCGGCCACGTGTGTCTGATTGCGGGCTAGTGAAGAAGATGGGGCCATTCTGGAGCATGGTGTCGGATTGGGCGAGAAGCTGCTAACATTGGGTCAATGACTTCCCCTGGGCTCCACATGTTGATCGCTCCTAGGGGCAGAGGTCGGGCCCAGCTACTTATCTTGCACCGAACCGCCCGAAGGGAAAATACCAGAATCAGGTAAGCCAGGGGAGAATGAAAGCAGTTTGCCTGAGGGGAAAGTGGAGTTAGCGGTCGATAAGAGGGATGTTCTCGAGGCACAGATTCCAGATATTACTGGTGAAGTTTTATCAAAGCAATACCTTGTGGATTACAAATACGGGTTGCGTGATGTCAAGGACGCTCTGCTGATAGTTACCTTGCACACCCATTTAAAATGTTACTAATGGGAAAATCCTAGAAAGCTGTAACGCCATGACTGTGCTGGACTGAATGCTGCCAGCAGTTACAGGGAATATTCACTTGAGCCATGTTGGCTAAAGATTAAAAAGCTGTTGGGATGTTTCACCCTGAAGAACAATCTGTGAACGTCAGCAAGTTGTTGATTGCAAAAGAATGAAGAAAGTTCTGTCTTTGGCTGCCATGTGGGCAGACTGAAGATATTCTTGCAAGGGGACCTGTGTCCTGCAGTGTGGTCTCTTGCAATTTGGCCTGACTGCTTGTTGCTTGAAATGCAGTCATGCCCTGTGCCCGGAGTTCCTTTTGGAGAAGAAAAGGGAACTGCTGGGAAGTGTGGTCTATCTGAAGTGAAGTCAGATGGACTAAGTAACTGGTCATTGAACATGTAGTTAGTTAGAATATTCTGTGATAGGAAAATTATTGCCTATTTCTTCAAATAATGGACTTATACATATCCGTCAGGACTGTTTTACTGAGTATTACTGAAGTTTATAGTTCTATACTGATTATGAAAGAGGGTGGCATTCTTAAAGAGAATGGGCCCTGCTTTCAAAAATGTAAAAAAAATGTAGACATGTACAGTATAGGATGGTTTTACATTTTTATACTGCCTTTGGCTGAGGAGCAGTTCAAATCACTGTGTACATATTGCACCAAGTTTTATAGAGTAGGATGCATTTTGCATTGTTCTGATTTCTTTCTTTCAGGTGCGTCTTCCTTGGCTAAGGAGAGACAGGGATCTAGCCAGATAACAACAATAACCCTCTATATATTTGCTACGACTGTATATATTAGATAGATAGGTGATAGTATTATTGCTTACGTGCCTTAAAATGTACATAACTACTTTTGATACTTGAATGTGTAGCGCTGGTAGATTTTCAATCTACTGCTTATAGGTAAATTTAGTGGGTTATCTGTTATACATAGTCAGATTTGCCTCTGTTCCAGCTTGGCTGAGTTGCATGTAGTTCCACACTGTGCCTGTGGATGTCATTGTCACCATGGGTTGGTGTTGGAAAGGCAACACGTTGAAGTGTATGAGTGCTCCTCTGTCCCGGAGATAACTCGGTGGAGGTGGTCCTCCGAGTTGCATTCTGGGAGCGGGTATTTATGGGACAGACGCCATGTTTTAGGGTTCGTCTTTCGTTCCACCTGCTGGCCCTCCTGGCCGACAGGTATGTGCTAAGAGTACTACTTCGTGGTCCTCCGACCGGGAGGCCCACGTCGCTGCAGCGTGTGGGTGGGCCCAGAAGCCTGTCTCGGGCCTACCACAGCGGCAAAGGAATGGTCCTGGGCTGTCTGTCCTACGGGAAGAAGCTGGACAACTGAGAAGATCCCAGGGGAGGATCCGTCATGGAAGGATCATGCAGAGTGCTGGTCTGGAGAGGGGCCTGGTGACTCAGTTGGAGGACGCATCCTAAAGTAATCCTACCGCATAGTACTGCCGGGTCGGCTTAAAGGTTCTAGTGCTGTGTTTGCTATTCATCATAAACCATTACATCCTGTGGCAGAGGATCATACGGGGTTTGTTCCAATCAAGTCTGTGGCAGAGACTTTTGTTCGAGCTGCGTACTGGCTGCTAGGTTAGTGAGAGAAACCTATCCAGGCGGGAAAAGATTCAATTCTAGAAAGAGAGTACATTCATCTACAAGCTTTCAATTCCTAATACTACACTAAGAAAAGGTATTTGAACTTCCCTGCACATCTTCTTCTACCTCTTTCCTGCTACTTCCTTCAATTTACGTTTATTAAAGCATTGGAAAAGATACTCAAGTGTCCGGTGCCTACATTGTCTGGTATTAAACTCAACGGGACCCTAGACCCCGTTCTGGTGAAACAGAGGTAACAACGGTGACGGTAACAGCCCGCTTTAAACCAGCAGCTCCACCGAGAGTTATTGCTACAAATGTCATACGTGACTCATTGTTTCTTGTGATACCAATGTTTATTCATGTGGCATGCCACATATATGTTATTCTACTGTTATACTGTTAACCTTTTCCCTGTTTCCCCACCTATCCCAGTTTTTGGCAGGACATTCGCTCTCAGGCTTGGGAGCTCAAATTATATTTTTCTGCAAACTCTGAGACGTAGTTCCTTGTGCAGGGGGAGGATGTAGCGCCCTGGGGTTTAGTCAGGGAGCTCCTCACCAAATTCCTTGTCAGGAGTAGCTACTGTGGATAGTTGTTAGAGAGCCATTGATTTCTCCCTAAGTTTGGCCTTGTTGTACTTTTCTCTTCTGCCACTAGATGGCCGGGCACTTGGTGGCATTAAATGTGAGAAGGACATTTCATGGTCAAGTTATGGGTATATGGGATATTAATCGGGTGCAGTCAGGTGATCTCTGTTCTGTGCCACCCAGACTGCCATCTGTGTGGACGTGTGTCGTCTGCCCAGGACTGCTAGGCCGGAGATTGAGCCTATGCCGGAGGCAGCTAGCTGCCAGGCTGTGTGAGGGCCTATCCAGAAGTAAGAATGTAGCGCAGGGTTGGGACTGCGGCTTGCAGTGCAACCAAAAGTGAGGGTTCTGCCGGCCGGAGAACCCGTCAATGGTCGGAGGTAGAAGGAAAGCTGTCACCACAAAGGGTCCAATTGCCTTTACCAGGGACCACAATAAGTAACTGAAGCAAAGTACCGGAATTATATTCTCGCTGAACGGGCACAGTGGAGAATCGGGAAACTTCATGCGGTGATCAAGTCAGGGTCCCAACTAGCAGAGGAGACGCTTGCAGAGCAGCCTTGTGTGTCAAGCCAGGGACTGAGCCGGTCAGCAGGGGTGTAGCTTGAAGGTATCCGAAGTGCCAAGCTAGGGACCCAGCAGAGAAGTGTGGGTGACGCTTGAGGGAGATACCACTGCAAACCTTGGAGGAACTCAAGGGATTCATAGTCAGTGAATTAGAGAGTCTAGTGAGAGACCCAGAGCTCAGTATTAAAGAACTACAAGGAGCAGTTGTAGTGGAGCTGAAATAACTGATACGTTGAGTTAGGAACTGTTAAAGGACTGTTACCATAGGAGACAGCAATCCTGCACATGCAGAAGTGGCGCCTTTCCCTGTACGACTGTCCTCCTATTGAAGTCTCTGAGTCTGCCAATTGAGTTTGCAACTACCTAAGGGTGTCCTGGCCCTAACCCTCTTTCATCCAAAACATATAAATAGGACTGTGAAAAGAAATAAAACCTCTTTTACATCCAAGAAGTGTCTGGCACCCAATGACTTTCATCATCTTTGCACCCATTATGCCTCACAACCCATCACATACAGAAGGATGTCAGCTATCTTTGGCCTTGGAGGTTCTCATTAGACCAAAATAGATAAAAGACCTTGCCATATAGAATAAAAAAAAAGAATATTTGTCATGTGCTGTTGATTTTCACTCCCTTGATGGTTGTCTTTAGTCATGTTTATTGAATATGCTCAAGGATGTAACTACTTTGTTCAATATGCCAATAAACAACAAAACTTTTATTGTTAAAAAAATAAATAAATAAAATCAGCGTTGATCAAATACCACCAAAAGAAAGGTATTTGTGTATAAAAATGATATAAATTGAATGCAGGTACAGTGTTGCATGACTGTGCAATTGCCAGCTAAAATAGTGCAGATAGCATAAAATGGCCTGGTCATGAAGGGAGTAAAATCTTCCCGGAGCTCAAGTGGGTATGCTATATCCAGAGACACCATGGTCTACAATGTAAAAAAAACTAAATGCTACTTATATAAGAGGTTCCCCAATCACATCAGTGCCCATCTCTTCACGTGAAAGTCCCCTCTTCATGTCAGAGGACCCCATCAAATTGGAGTCCCCCATATACATCATTCCTATCTCAACAAAGCCCACCCCATCATCTGAGAGTCCCCCCTAAACAGTAGAGGCTCCCCCATCACAACAAAGCCCACTCCATTATCTGAGAGTCCCTCCTATACATCAGAGGCTCCCCTATCACAACAATACACAACCCGTCATCTGAGAGTCCCTCCTATACATCAGAGGCTCATCCCCATCACATTAAAGCCCACCCCACCATCTACGAGTCTCTCCTATACATCAGAGGCTCATCCCCATCACATTAAAGCCCACCCCACCATCTACGAGTCTCTCCTATACATCAGAGGTGCCTCCCATCACAACAAAGCCCACCCCATCATCTGAGAGTCCCCCCCCCCCCCTTTACATCAGAGGCTCCCCCATCGCAACAAAGCCCACCCCATCATCTGGGAGTGCCCCCTATACATCAGAGGCTGCCGTCATCACAACAAAGCCCACCCCATCTTCTGGGAGTCCCCCCTATACATCAGAGGCTCCCCTATCACAACAATACCCAACCCATCATCTGAGAGTCCCTCCTATACATCAGAGGTTCATCCCTATCACATTAAAAGCTCACCCCATCATCTGAGAGTCCCCCCTATACATCAGAGGCTCCCCCCATCAGAACAAAGCCCACCCCATCATCTGAGAGTCCCCCCTATACATCAGAGGCTCCCCCCATCACAACAAAGCCCACCCCAGAGTTTGCCCAATACATGAGAGCCCCTCTTTACATCAAAGTACCCTGGCCTCCAGTGTTCTTGCATCTATCTATCTATCTATCTATCTATCTATCTATCTATCTATCTATCTATCTATCTATCTATCTATCTATCTATCTATCTATCTATCTTTCCAGACAAGCCAACTGGTGTCCCCTATAAGTAAACTAGTAATTGACATCTGAGCAGTTCAATTGTTGTTTGTTATGTAGTATTGGCCTATTGTTGTGTTGCCTTGTGGGGAGGATGTGGAACATCATTAGGGCAATGGCTACCTCCTCATTATGGCAGTGACCTCGCCCACCTACAAATTCACTTTTTCTCTCCCCAGTGTGACACAGAGGAAATTCTCCGGGCGGGGAGCACAGTTTTCCAGCAGTTGTAATTATAACGTTAGTGCAGACAATAGTGCACCATTGCTGTGAATAGTGCAACGTTTTGCTTCCTTTTTCAATGCCCGAAGCCATCCCTGCCAGGGACTAAATCCCCTCCTCAGCCCTCTTGGCCGCATTATGTTAAAAAGCCCCCCCGCAGAGCAAATTTGTCACACAAAAAACTTGCAGAGGCTGAAGACTGTCTGCTGTGTGTTGTGACCAGAAGGACAGGCTTTCCTCAATGGTTGTGCTCCAGAGGTCAGAGGCTAATTGCTGAGGGCACTTCTCATTAGCAGTCAGTCTGGGTGGACAAACTGCTTTTTGCTATCCTCCGAGCTGGACAAACTGAATGGGAATCCAATTCTACTTATTGGTCAAGGCCAGTCTTAATATAACGCACTTGTAGGAACTTCATCTGGAGTATGGCATTCAGATGTGGGCATCAGTTTACAAAAGGGATTCCCAAAAACACTGGAACTTGGACAATACAGTTCAAAATTAGTCCTTGACACTTAAAATGTAACTTAGCCTTTGAAATTAACCTCCTAACATCTAACAGTTTACACATTTGTTAAGTCTGACTCCTCTGGTAAGTGATGCAGGCTCACTCAAGGTGTGGAGTCAAGGCACAACCTGGTCTTTACAAGAGCACTCTGCAGGAGTGGTGGGCCAGTGATCCTAGGGTACTTGGCTTCAAAACTGACACTAAGTCATGGCCCTCAGGATCACCTCTCAAATGGGTAACAGGAACAGAGTAGCTACACTATGGAGAAAGGATGTGGTGTAACAGAAGGTCAAAGACCAAGCAAAGGTCAAGGCAGGCAGCAGAAAAGAGAGTAGCTGGAATCCAGGTTGAGGTCAAGGCAGGCAACAAGGTCCTCCGACCCTTAAATCATTACAGTACTCAGCAGTGAGGAAAGGGTCAGAGGAAGGACCCACAAACAGCAGATGATACAGGCACCTTGAAAACCCTGAAGTGTGGAATGCAGAGGGAACTGATGGAACTGATGGAGACTGCAGTACTGGAATGAAGGGAAATGACTAAATGGTGCTTATTGTCCAAAAAGGAGGAGTTATTGTCCACATCCCTAAACTAGATAAATTGCAAACAAGGGGAATTTTCCTCTAAAAGGGACTTTAAGAGGCACTACTCCTCCACAGACCAAGACCGTAAATATAAAAAATATAATTTTATTTGAAAAAGGTTAAAAATAATAAATAATAAAAATACAATACAGAGAGTGTACAGGATGCAAATACAAAGACATGCAAAGATACAATACAGTTGGAGACAACCACTGCTCTGTCGAATGAATAAAGCAACAGAGATGACCCAACGCGTTTCAAGTTAGCGATATTTGTTCTCCTCTTCAGGGGTAGGTGGTTAGACACAGGGAGTAAATACGTCTATAATTGATAAAAGACAGGTATAAGAATATACGCATTGTAAAACAAGCAAAACATCAAAAATTCTGTCAAACAATTTGTGTGAATCCACTGACCATGAAAAAACTATGATGTTTTGCTTGCATAAAAAAACAATGATCTTGCATCCACGTTAAAACATTTGGAAAAAATGCTGCTTCCTTAATCCAACCAGTTCAGGTCCAGAGAAATGGCTACACCAAGGAAAAGCAGAGGGCGCTCCAACTCGGCCCCAATGGGAATACCCAATGTATGGCCCAAAGCAACAAATATCGCTAGAGACCAAAAAAAGGGAGGGGATATAAATATAGTGTTAGGACCAAAAATAAGGGACCTTTACATTGAAATGACTATATAGGTGGCTGTTCGGAGCATACATACCTAGCTTGTTTCTGGATAATACAGGAACAGGAGAGGGCTAGAGGTCAGAAACGGCTAACTTCAGATGCTTGGAGTCCGTGTGCCCAAATAAATGTTGAAGGGGCCTATGGAGGGGGAACATAAAAAAAGGACACCATCAGGTCACAGAGTGATAGTCATAGATATGCACCCGTGCGATGGTACTTGTCTTATAGTATCTATATTTATGTAATATTAGTACCCCCCAAACGTAACTGGATAGTTCCAAAAGGATTACCTTGATGAAGGGGCTTAATCAATGGGCTGCCAATGCACCAAAATTGTACCAATTCTGCTAGTGCACCACAATGCAAGCTACCACATTGCAAGACACATCCGTCAGCAAGGTGCGTTGATGTGCCCATAAGAAAGAAAGGCAGCACAATGCAGTAGTGTGAATGGGCCTTAAAGCTTCAAATTATAAAAGCTGGAAGCTGTCTTAGTATCAACTGATATTTAATATACACTATATTACCAAAAGTCTTGGGACACCTGCCTTTACACACACATGAACTTTAATGGCACCCCCAGTCTTAGTCCGTAGTTTTCAATATTGAGTTGGCCCACCCTTTGCAGCCATAACAGCTTCAACTCTTCTGGGAAGGCTGTCCAAAGTGAAGAAGGATTAGACCCTCTGTCAAGTTTTTATTGCTGTCACCCGCCTCCGTTAGGGAGATTCACGCTTTCTATTAGCCCTGTTTACCATTATCACTGACAGTAAAAGAAATTCCTAAATTATGGGTTGTCACCAGAACAGGAACAGAGGGGAAACCTTTCAATGGGGACACTAGTTCTGGTGACAAGGATTTCCTCTCACTTCCTGTTTCCAATACGACACAGGAAAAAAAATTTAAAAAAAATGGCAGGGATTATAGCTCTCCCTTATTCAAAATGGAAAAAAAAATAATGTTTTACCTTTAGTTAAAATCGAATGTTTAGGCTTAAATCAATTAGAGTGTATGTTGTTGTGCCTAGTGCCCTTAGTAGTATTAAAAAAAAATAATTGTGTTTAATTACAAAGTGCAAACAAAGTCTGAAACCTTCCTCCTTAGTGTCCTTGGTATGGTAAATAGTAAATACACAAATATTGCGATATTGTGTTTTTGCGATTACGCCATTTTGTTGCAATTTTTTTCACAGTACACATTGGGGGTTATTTACGAAAGGCAAATCCACTTTGCACTACAAGTGCAAACTACAAGTGCAAAGTGCACTTGAAATTGCACTGAAAGTGCACTTGGAAGTGCAGTCACTGTAGATCTGAGGGGTAGATCTGAAATGAGGGGAAGCTCTGCTGATTTTATTAGCCAATCATGTGCAAGCTAAAATGCTGTTTTTTTTTTCCCTTGCATGTCCCCCTCGGATCTACAGAGACTGCACTCCCAAGTGCACTTTCAGTGCAATTTCAAGTGCACTTTGCACTTGTAGTTTGCACTTCTAGTGCAAAGTGGATTTCCCTTTAGTAAATAACCCCCATTGTGTTTCACATTTATTTGCACTGTTAATCACTGTATTAGAGTATATCTAGGAACCAGGGTTTGATTTTATGAAATCCATATTTATATATGATCCACTTATATTTGTGTATTCACCAAGGACATTAAGGAGGAAGTTTTCAGACTTTGTTAGTACTTGCGCTTGGTAATATTATGGACTCACTTATGAATTGCATATACTGTACATGTTGCACTTTTAAAGATTTTTTCAGTTTTTTTGCAACTATGATGCAATATTGCGATTTTGCCATTTTGCTGCGATTTTTTTCACAGTAAACATTGTGTTTCACATTTTAATCACTGTATTATATCTAGTTATCACTGTTTGATTTTATGATATTGATATTCATACATGATCCACTTATAATTGTGTATTTACTATTTATAGTGCCTTGAAAAAGTATTCATATACCTTGAGATGTTCTGCATTTTGTCATGTTACAACCAGAAATGTATTTTTTTGGGGATTTGTGATAGATCAACACAAAGTGGCTCATAATTGTGAAGTGTTATGCCGTGTACACACGGGCGAACTTTTCGACCGGACTGGTCTGACGGACCGAATCCGGCGGACAATCCGACCGTGTGTGGGCTCCATCAGACCTGCAGCAGACTTTTTCGGTCAAAAATCTGACGGACTTTAGATTTGGAACATGTTTCAAATTTGTTCGACGGACTCGAGTCCGGTCGAAAAATCCGCTCGTCTGTATGCTAGTCCGACGGACAAAAACCGACGCTAGGGCAGCTATTGGCTACCAGCTATCAACTTCCTTATTTTAGTTCGGTCATACGTCATCACGTACGAATCTGTCGGACTGTGTGTAGGCAAATCCGTTCATTCAAAAGTCCATCGGAAGTCCGTCAAATGTCCGCCGAAAGTCCGTCGGAAAGTCCGCCCGTGTGTACGCGGCATTAAAAAATCTTAGTGAACAAATCATGAAGGCCAAGGAACACACCAGACAGGTCAGGGATAAAGTTGTGGAGAAGTTTAAAGCAGGCTTAGGTCATACAGAAAATATCCCAAGCTTTGAACATCTCACGGAGCACTGTTCAATCCATCATCCAAGAATGGAAAGAGTATGGCACAACTGCAAACCTACCAAGACATGGCCGTCCACCTAAACTGACAGGCCGGGCAAGGAGAGCATTAATCAGAGAAGCAGCCAAGAAGCCCATGGTAACTCTGGAGGAGCTGCTGAGATCCACAGCTCAGGTGGGAGAATCTGTCCACAGGACAACTATTAGTCGTGCTCTCCACAAATCTGACCCTTATTGAAGAGTGGCCAGAAGAAAGCCATTGGTGAAAGAAAGCCATAAGAAGTCCTGTTTGCAGTTTGCGAGAAGCCATGTGGAGGACACAGCAAACATGTGGAAGAAGGTGCTCTGGTCACATGAGACCAAAATTCAACTTTTTGGCCTAAAAGCAAAATGCTATGTGTGGCGGAAAACTAACACTGCACATCACCTTGAACACACCATCCCCACCGTGAAACGTGGTGGTGGCAGCATCATGTTGTGGGGAGGCTTTTCTTCAGCAGGGACAGGGAAGCTGGTCAGAGTTGATGGGAAGATGGATGGAGTCAAATACAGGGCAATCTTAGAAGAAAACCTGTTAGAGTCTGCAAAAGACTTGAGACTGGGGCGGAGGTTCACCTTCCAGCAGGACAACGACCCTAAACATACATCCAGAGTTACAATGGAATGGTTTGTAGATCAATGCATATTCATGTGTTAGAATGGCCCAGTCATAGTCCAGACCTAAATCCAATTGAGAATCTGTGGCAAGAATTGAAAATTGCTGACAGAGCTTGAGCTATTTTGCAAAGAAGAATGGCCAACATTTTCACTCTCTAGATGTGCAAAGCTGGTAGAGACATCCCCAAAAAGACTTACAGCTGTAATTGCAGTGAAAGGAGGTTCTACAAAGTATTGACTCAGGGGGGCTGAATACAAATGCACCCCACACTTTTCACATATTTATTTTCAAAAAGTGTTGAAAAACTTTTATCATTTTCCTTCCACTTCACAATTATGTGCCACTTTGTGTTGGTCTATCACATAAAATCCCAATAAAATACATTTACGTTTTTGGTTGTAACATGACAAAATGTGGAACATTTCAAGGGGTATGAATACTTTTTCAAGGCACTGTACCAAGGACACTAAGGAGGAAGGTTTCAGACTTTGTTTGCACTTTATAATTAAACACAATTCCTTTTTTTTTTTTACACTGCTAAGGGCACTAAGCACAACAACATACACACTCATTATTTAATTCACATTGTGGGAACACAATTAGGTTGTATGCAGCTACCCATCACAAGACAAGCCACATATCATTACCTAGAGCAGGGATATGCAATTAGTGGACCTCCAGCTGTTGCAAAACTACAAGTCCCATCATGCCTTTGCCTCTGGGTGTCATGCTTGTGGCTGTCAGAGTCTTGCTATGCCTCATGGGAATTGTAGTACTGCAACAGCTGGAGGTCCGCTAATTGCATATCCCTGACCTATAGGGTAGCATGGGATATTCCACACATTTTTTGTCATAGGCTTAAATCAAATTAACGTTTAAAATTTCATAAATAAATAATATTTAAACGCTATTTAATACATTATAATAATGAAAAAATATTAATAACAATAATAATAATATTTAATAAATTATATCATTAATATAATGTATTAAGTATTATTATTATTATTATTATTATTATTATTATTATTATCAACAACAACAATAATAATAATAACAATAATAATAATATTTAATACATTATATCATTAATATAATGTATTAAGTATTATTATTATTATTATTATTATTATTATTATTATTATTATTATTATTATTATCAACAACAATAATAATAATAACAATAATGATATTTAATTAGAAAAATACATTTATCAAATAAATAAAATACTTTTTTTTTTGCTAGAATTAACATCATCAACAAGCCTCAGCAATGAAGGTGTGTGACCTGGTTTAGGGGCCAGGCTGAAGAATTTGGAAGTCAGGAAGGTCAGTCTTTATTCCTTATAATACCTTGAATGGACCACACAGGGACGCGGAGCAGAGGCCACACCTAATTGGTGATCATCCTGAAAAGGACGGCTGACATCTACCAAGACAAAACACACGGGTCACGCCATTCACTGTCTATGCAATTCCCACAAATTTTTCACCTTCTAAGACAAAAAAAAAATTAACTTGTTTAATTTAAACATGCAATTTTTTCAATGATTTAAAATGTTGGTCTTTAAAAGTGCTCTAATATTGGTGTGTTGACACTTCTCCTAGTTCCAGTTAATGACAAGAGTGCTTGGATATGCAGCAGTTCACTGGCCATACATTATACAATTCTTTTGTACAATTTTCCTTTAGAATTACCAAAAACACCCTAATCTGAGGTCACACCTAAACGCTTTCAATTCGTATGCAGTCAGGCAGGCCCTTGCACTACAGTGTTGAGGGTAAATCTAAAGAAAATTGAATAAGAAAATTGGATAATGTATGGCCAGCCTTAGTTGTGTATATCTGCTGAACGTTTTGTTGTTGGGATTATTGCATCGTTCAGTCACAGATCAGCTAGTTAGTCTGCATTGGTGGCATTCATCTAAAATGTGACTTCTCCAGATGGTTTACAACAGCCTTTTCAACCAGGGTCCCCAGGTGGCAAAATGCCTAAAAATCGCCCCAAAATTCTATACAAGCTGGTGGGTGGATGAAGCCTGCCTTATGCCCCGTACACACGGTTGGACATTGATCGGACATTCCGACAACAAAATCCATGGATTTTTTCTGACAGATGTTGGCTCAAACTTGTCTTGCATACACACGGTCACACAAAGTTGTCGGAAAATCCGATCATTCTGAACGCGGTGACGTAAAACACGTACGTCGGGACTATAAACGGGGCAGTAGCCAATAGCTTTCATCTCTTAATTTATTCTGAGCATGCGTGGCACTTTGTGCACTTTGTTGTCGGAAAATTTTATAGCCTGCTCTCAAACTTTGTGTGTCGGAAAATCCGATGGAAAAAGTCCCACACACGGTCGGAATTTCCGACAACACACTCCGATCGGACATTTTCCATCGGAAAATCCGACCGTGTGTACCGGGCATTATAGTTACATAAAGCCACAGGTTTTCATTGTACACCATTGCAGCCTCTTAGCTGCCTGCATTCTAACGTCCAATGACATCATCAGTTGATAAGAAGGATGTCAGTTGCCTGCATATCATTCTTGTTTGACCCTCCCCTGCCTCTCCCCATCAGCTTTGGGGTCTCATTAGCTAAGTGATGGAGAAAAACTGAATGAGAAGAGAAACATTGGAATACTAGTCAGTACCAGTTTGCAAAAGTGTATTTGCTTTAGAAGAATAAATCACCTCTAACGTTAGGCGTCCTACATGTCTGGATTTTGCTGCATTATGTAAAACTATCAGAATAGTTTTTACATTTTAGAATGGGGCGCTTCAAGACTCCATAACTTTGGAGGGTGCCTCAAGATTGTCCATCATTTTGGAGGGTGCCTCAAGATTGTCAATCATTTTGGAGGGTGGCTCAAGACTGTCCATAATTTTGGAGGGTGCCTCAAGACTGTCCATAATTTTGGAGGGTGCCTCAAGACTGTCCATAATTTTGGAGGGTGCCTCAAGACTGTCCATAATTTTGGAGGGTGCCTCAAGACTGTCCATAATTTTGGAGGGTGCCTCAAGACTGTCCATAATTTTGGAGGGTGCCTCAAGACTGTCCATAATTTTGGAGGGTGCCTCAAGACTGTCCATAATTTTGGAGGGTGCCTCAAGACTGTCCATAATTTTGGAGGGTGCCTCAAGACTGTCCATATAATTTTGGAGGGTGCCTCAAGATTGTCCATAATTTTGGAGGGTGCCTCAAGACTGTCCATAATTTTGGAGGGTGCCTTAAGATTGTCCATAATTTTGGAGGGTGCCTCAAGACTGTCCATATATTTTTGGAGGGTGCCTCAAGACTGTCCAAAATTTTGGAGGGTGCCTCAAGATTGTCCATAATTTTGGAGGGTACCTCAAGACTGTTCATAATTTTGGAGGGTGCCTCCAGACTGTCCATAATTTTGGAGGGTGGCTCAAGACTGTCCATAATTTTGGAGGGTGTCTCAAGACTGTCCATAATTTTGGAGGGTGCCTCAAGACTGTCCATAATTTTGGAGGGTGCCTCAAGACTGTCCATATTTTTGGAGGGTGCCTCAAGATTGTCCATAATTTTGGAGGGTGCCTCAAGACTGTCCATCATTTTGGAGGGTGCCTCAAGACTGTCCATAATTTTGGAGGGTGCCTCAAGACTGTCCATCATTTTGGAGGGTGCCTCAAGACTGTCCATAATTTTGGAGGGTGCCTCAAGATTGTCTATAGTTTTAAAGGGTGCCTTGACTGAAAAAAAGGTTGCGAAAATTGGTTTATAATACCATAGTCTTTTTAGATATGCATCATGAAACCCTATGCTGGGTTAAGGTAAAATTTAAAAAATTGGCGTGGAGCCCCCACACAGTGCAAAAGTTAAATGCTTTCTTTGTGTAGGGGTCTAGCTATTCTTGTCCCTTGCTCACACAGAGCTTGTCTACATTGTACATCCGGTGGTCCCCTTCGCAGCCTCCCTTCACCATTCCACCAAGGTCATCGTGTACAATGCAGGACCAGCAGTCTTTCATTGTACACGAAGATGGGGAGAGCCTGCCCACATCCTAGAGCAGGGGGTGTCAAACTCATTTTCATTGTGGGTCACATCAGCATTATGGTTGTCCTCAAAGGGTCGGTTGTATCTGTAAAACTATATAAATGTATCTACTCGTTATCATATTAGATCATTTCCTCTGCATTTGATTATTTGGTTTTAGTAATAACCTAAGACTCTGAAGGGCGGGTACAGACCGTCATGGAGCCCACTCACATTCCTGTAGCAGATAATACAAGTCTAAAAAGGAAGGTCGCACACCGCTGGTATCTTCCATAAGAAACTATTGGAGACTGCTCAGACAGAACATGTTTCTGCCATAGTGTTCTGTCTGGGCAGTGTATAATAAAGCTTATTGTGGATGATACCAGCGGTGTGCGACCCTCTATTTTAACTGGCATTGAATTGTATTATTCTCATAATAATTAGAAGCAGATGTCCAGAGCACCCCCCATCCTTACATCAGATGTCAAGAGCCCTGCCACAATAAGAAGTCAAGAGACCTCCCCTACATCACAGTTTCCGCCCCCATCTTGTGCTGCTGCTGGGGAGAAGCTATGGGCCCACCAGCAAGCAGAAAGTGCAGGGTCTGGAGAAGAACTAGAGTCAGCTGCCTGAGTCTTCTGAATGTCAAGACCAGGGGAGGCAGAGACAAGGGGGTGACAGTTGTTAGTGACAAGCCTATGGCCAATGGGCGCACGCGTGCCCACAAACTAGAGTTCCCGAGCCAACGTACAATGGCGGCAATTCGCGGGAACGAGCCGACCTGCCGCCGTACAATGACGGCGGCTGGTCGGCAAGTAGGTAAAGCCTGACATATTGGGTATCTATTTACTCAGTGCAACCTCATCTTTTTTTATTCTACCAAAAATAGGGTCATATATTGCATTTGTGTGCCGCTCAAATGTTTTTTGTTTTTTTTTACATTCTTTGTATTAAAGCGTTTGTTTCCCCAACATTTCATATTCCTGATATGTGGCTGCTGTACCACGTACTTGTATGAGAAAGTCTCATTTTCCCTTTGTATTGCCTCCTTTGTGTGAAATCCCTGGTGTTCCTGCCAGTCCCTCTGCTTTCCTATTAAAAACTGACCACACTAAGCAGGAGAGCACAACGTGGTCAGTTCTCTAGCTGTGCTGGGAAATCAGTGTGCTCTCCTCCAATGATCAGACTTGTCCTGACACGCCCTCTGCTTCACAGTCATTCACTGGGAAGCTCAGTGTGCTGCTGCTTCTCCTCCCCCCAGCTCTTATACAGATGAGAACTAGAGGTGGGCTCGGGTGCGTTTGGGATCCCACTTGCCCGATCCCGCCAGGAATCCGACATTGCCCACCGCTAATCACAGGCAGTGAGACGTTTCCTGATCTGTGCAGCTGCGGACCGGGAAATGTCTCATTGCCCGTGATTAGCGGTGTGCAGTGTTGGCTTCCTGGCGGAATCGGGCAGGTGGGACCTCGAACACGCCTGAGCCCAATACTACTAAGAACATAGGGAATGTGATCACTTATAAAAAAAAGTAATAATTAAAAAAAAAAAAAAGAAATGCAGCATGCATCAGCTCACAGTCATCTCCATGCACTGCACATAGTAGCGGGGGGTGTTTGTGATGTGTCCCCATTCGCTTGAATAGGTTGGATTCATTGGCGGTAATGACTGATGAATGTGACAGGGGTACATTTTTACAGTGGGTGTAAACTACAGCATATGAACACCCCCATCCGCTGCCCCTGCAGCTTAACCCTTCAGCTCCGGAAGTTTTACACCCCCCCCCCCTTCCTGACCAGGCCATTTTTTTTTGTGATTCGGCACTGCGTTATTTTCACTGCGACACTGTACCTAAACAAAATTTTTGTCCTTCCCCCCCCCCCCCCACAAATAGAGCTTTCTTTTGATGGTATTTAATCACCTCTGCTCTTTATTTGCACTATAAACAAAAAAAAGACAGACAATAAAAAAAAAGATATATATTTTTTACTTTCTGCTAAAAAAACATGTAAAAAAAAAATCGAATTTCTTCATCAATTTAGGCCAATATGTATTCTGCTACATATTTCTGGTAAAAAAAAAAAATCTCAATAAGCGTATATCGATTGGTTTGCATAAAAGTTATAGCGTCTACAAACTATGGGATATTTTTATTTATTTATTTTAAATTTTTACATTTCTTTACTGGTATTGGCGGCGATCAGCAACTTTTAGCAGGACTGCGATATTGCGGCGGACAGTCGGGACACTAAAGCCTCGTACACACGATCAGATGTTCGTCCGTTTTTTTTTTTTTTTTTTTTTGTGGCATGCTAGTCTCGAAAGTGAGCAGGTTACTCACAATACGAAAATTCTCCTACGACAGAATACAACTTCAGACGTGACGAAACGTGATGAATCGTTTCGTATGTATTCTTTCGTTTCTGAGCATGCGTAGTCTTGCTCTTATGATTTTTTTTGGACCAAAACCCGTACTATTTAAACGAAAATTGGATGTAGCATTAACATCCGACAAAAACTTTATAGTCTGCGCATCCAGCTTTGGTCGGACGGAAAAAACAGAATCGGCTGTCGAAAGCACCGTACTAACGATCCGAAAATTGGCAGATCGTTCTTCGTCGGACTAAATCTTACTTCCGATTTTCGTATCGTGTGTACGGGCCTTAACTGACACTTTTTGGGAACCAGTGACACTAATACTGTGATCAGTGCTAAAAAAATATGCACTGTCCCTGTACTAATGACATTGGCAGGGAAGGGGTTAACATCAGGGGTGATCAAAGGGTTAAATGTGTGCCTGAGCAATACTTTACCACTGTGGGGGAGGTGCGTGTACTAGGAGAAGACATGGATCGGTGCTACTGCTTAGCAAAGACACAGGATCCTTGTCTTCTGCAGTGACAGAATGGCGATCTGCCTTGTTTACATAGGCGGATCGCAGTTCTCCCTCTGTGCTGAAGCATCGACAGGTGCCAGGCAGAACTCGAGTCTGCTGTACCCGCCAATCAGCTCCCGCTGTGCATAACCCCCCCCCCCCGTTAATGAGATTCATCCTCTCTTATTCTTCCTGTTTACCATTATCTTTGAAAGTGGAAGTAAAAGAAATGTTCTGGTTGTCCCCAGAAAAGTAATAGAGAAAGTAAAAGTAATATTGGGACCACTTACCTTTACACGTATATGAACTTAAATGGCATCCCAGTCTTAATCCTTAGGGTTCAATATTGAGTTGGCCCACCCTTTTTTAGGTTTAGAAGTGTGTCTATGGGAATGTTTGACCATTCTTCCAGAAGCGCATTTGTGAGGTCAGGCACTGATGTTGGACGAGAAAGCCCGGCTCGCAGTATGCGCACTACTTCATCCCAAAAGTGTTCTATCGGGTTGAGGTCAGGTCGCTGTGCAGGCCAGTCAAGTTCCTCCTCCCCAAACTGGTTCATCCATGTCTTTATGGACCTTACTTTGTGGACTGGTCCAAGTTATTTTTGGGTGGGGGGATTATGGTGTGGGTGTCAGAAACCATGAATCAGACCGAGACAGAAGTGCAGTGAAAGTCACACTTGTTTAATAATAATAATGGTAAAAGGTAAACAGAGCAACGTAGTCAAATCATAGTCAAATCTGACTATCCAGTCCGGTTCAGTAACCAGAATGGATAGTCAGAAAAGCCATTACGTCAGGGAGCCAGAGATCAGCGTACTTCAGGACAGGCCACGAAATCAGGGTAGTGGAACAGCAAGCAGGATCAGGAACCAGAAGGGACATCAGCCAAGCAAGTCTTCAACAGCTACACAGGAGAGAGTCTCTGGATGTGTTGACCAAGGTGAAGGCAGAGCGGAACTGAACATCTTAAAGCGGATTTCCATCCAAAAGTAAGGCTACACTGCCCTGTTCCCTTACCCGCAATGGCGGCGGCAGCACCAGACAGCTGATGGAAACATCAGCTGCGGTACTGATATCGCGGGACTGGAGAGGTAAGTGTCCTATTGTTGAAAGCCAGCAGCTGCAGTATGTGTAGCTGCTGACTTTAAATTTTTGTTTGGTGGGCGGAACACCGCTTTAAGTAACCAGCAGGACTGACGAACATCCAACATCAGTGCCTGACCTCACAAATGGGCTTCTGGAAGAATGGTCAAACATTCCCATAGACACACTCCTAAACCTTGTGGACAGCCTTCCCAGAAGAGTTAAAGATGTTATAGCTGCAAAGGGTGGGCCAACCCAATATTGAACCCTACGGACTAAGACTGGGATGTCATTGAAGTTCATAGTTACATAGTAGGTGAGGTAGAAAAAAGACACAAGTGCATCAAGTCCAACCCATGTGTGTGATTATATGTCAGTATTACATTGTATATCCCTGTATGTTGCGGTCATTCGGGTGTTTATCTAATAGTTTTTTGAAACTATCGATGCTCCCCGCTGAGACCACCGCTTGTGGAAGGGAATTCCACATCCTTGCCGCTCTTACAGTAAAGAACCCTCTACGTAGTTTAAGGTTAAACCTCTTTTCTTCTAATTGTAATGAGTGGCCACGAGTCTTATTAAACTCTCTTCTGCAAAAAAGTTTTATTCCTATTGTGGGGTCACCAGTACGGTATTTGTATATTGAAATCATATCCCCTCTCAAGCGTCTCTTCTCCAGAGAGAATAAGTTCAGTGCTCGCAACCTTTCCTTTCCTCCAGCTCTGCAGCTCTCATTGGCCCTCCTATGACTCATCCCCCCCCTTCCTTCCTGAGAGTGAGAGAGAGAGCTGTGGATGATGTCATAATCCTAGGCTAATGAGCAGACAAGAATCAGGAAGTGGGCTGTATAAGGCATTTACTGGCAGAACAAAAAAATGTTTAAAAAGATATACTGAATGTCATATCAACAAATGTGGAAATAAAAATTATGTGAATCAGGTCCAATAATAATGTCCAAAGAAAGGGAAAACAGGTCCTTAAAGTGGTGTTCCACCCAAAAAAACAAAAATACCTGAAAAATTTAAAAAACAAAAACAAAAAAACATTTGGATATTTTTTTTTTTTACTTACCTCTAAATGCCTGTTGCTAGGTGGTCCCTCGTAGTCTGCCTCTTCCTTTGCCTGGGCTGGTGACATCACTTCCCCCTCGGCACAGGAAGGGCTCGGCTCTGCTCTCTCCCTCCTGTCAATCATCTGGGACCCATTACAGGTCCCAGGTGATTGAGCGGCCAATCACGGCGCACGGCGCCGCTCACGCATGCGCAGTGGGTGCCAGGCTGTGAAGCCACAGCCCGGTGCCCACAGTTGAAATGCCGGCTCCGACGAGCGGAGGGGGAGACGAGCGGGGCTTCGATCCCCCGCATCGCTGGACCCAGGGACAGGTAAGTGTCCAATTAAAAGTCAGCAGCTGCAGTATTTGTAGCTGCTGACTTTTAATTTTTTTTTTTTAATGGACCCCCTGGGTGGAACTTCTCTTTAATGTTTGGAAAGGTGAACCAAACAATAAAATTCTAAATATCCAAAACGTGGTTCAAAATAGGTGACACTTGAACTGGGTGACAGTGTGACATAGAAAAACGTGCCCAAACTTGCTGATAGGTGATCACCCACCAGAGAGTCAAAAGGCTTCCCAGAAAGACGGAACCCGAATAAGTATACACCTAATGGGTCAATCAGGCTTGTAGGGCTACACACCCAAGGGGAACTGTCACAATGGACACGACCTCCAGCCATGCATGAATCTATCTATTGGTGCTAGAGGGGGTGGCAGGAGACAGGGGGCGACACCCGTTCGCCCTTATGGACGCACTGCCACTGCTTTTGGTGCCATCAAGGACATCTGTACAGATTACCTTCCTGTTCCTGTGCAGTTTGAGTTTCTGCAGAGAAAAAAAGAAGGCATCAAAGCAGAAATAAACCCCTAAAGTAATATTAAATTCTAACAACGAAGCTGCCCTATACATCAACTTATATGCAGAGTCCACCATGTGAAAGTGAAGAAGAACTAAAGAGTCTCTTAATGAAGGTGAAAGAGGAGAGCGCAAAAGCTGGCCTGAAATTGAACATTTATGCCGTGTACACACAGGCGGACTTTTCGACCGGACTGGTCCGACGGAACGAATCCGTCGGACAATCCGACCGTGTGGGGGCTTCATCGGACCTTCAGCTGATTTTTTCTGTTGAAAATCAGATGGACTTTAGATTTGGAACATGTTTCAAATCTTTCCGACGGACTCGAGTCCGGTCGAAAAATCCGTTCATCTGTATGCTAGTCCGACGGACAAAAAAGGATGCTAGGGCAGCTGTTGGCTACTGGCTATGAACTTCCTTATTCTAGACCCTTCGTACGCCATCACGTTCAAACCAAACGGACTTTCGAACAGACTTTAGCCTATTCGTGTGTGGGCAAGTCCGGTCGTCCGAAAGTCCGTCGTAACTCCGTTGAAAGTCCGTTGGAAAGACCGTCAGACGTTTGATGCTGAAAAGTCCGCCCGTGTGTACACGGCATAAGAAAACTAAGATCATGGCAACCGGTCCCATCACTCCTTGGCAAATAGAAGGAGAAATGGAAACAGTGACAGATTTTATCTTCCTAGGCTCCAAGATCACGGCAGATGGCGACTGTAGCCATGTAATTAAGGGACGCTTGCTTCTTGGGAGGAGAGCAATGGCAAATCTAGACAACATTATAAAAATCAGAGACATCACCCTACCGACAAAGTGCCGTATAGTAAAATCTATGATATTCCCAGTAGTAACCTATGGCTGTGAAAGTTGGACCATAAGGAAGGCTGAACGCCGAAGAATTGATGATTTTAAACTATGGTGTAGGAGAAGACACTTGAAAGTCCTTTGGACAGCAAGAAGATCAAACCAGTCAATCCTGAAGGAAATCAACCCTGATTATTCACTTGAAGGACAGATCCTGAAGCTGAAACTCGAATACTTTGGCCACCTAATGTGAAGAGAGGACTCACTGGAAAAGACCTTGATGCTGGGAAACATGAAAGGAAAAAGGAGAAGAGGAAGACAGAAAACAAGATGCATAGATAGTGTCATCGAAACAACGAACATGAAAATAAGCAAGCTCCGGGAGGCAGTGGAGGACAGAAAAGCCTGGCACACTATGGCCCATGAGGTCACAAAGAGTCAGACATGACTAAACGACTAAACAACAACAAATAATGGGAAATATTTTTTTTTGTTTGTGGCCCAACTTTTTAATTTTTTTAAGCCTTTTTTCTGAGGAATGCACCCTGTGCACAGCAGTAGAGTCCACTAGCACTTTCTCTGCCCGATGCATGCACAGTACTGTGATTACAAATCTAAGCAAAATACTGTGCATGCGCTAAGTGTACATAGTGCCAACGGTCCCTACCCCCAATGCGTCGGACAAATATAGTGCCAGTGCCCCCCTTATTGCACCTGCGCCGGCCATGCTCACCACCCCATACTTACCCCCTTATATCCTATATAATTCCATAACAACTCATACCTACCCTTGGCATCCTATAATAATCTACTAACACCACAAACTTACCCCTTTATATCCTATATAATTCACTAAAACCCCATACCTACCCCCTGGCATTCTATAATAATCCCCTAACACCCCGTACTTACCCCCATATATCCCATAATAATGCCCTCCCATAATAATGCCCATACTTATCCCCTAGCATCGCATAATAATTCCCTAACACCCCACACATACCCCCCATGATATCCCAAAATAATGTCCTAACACCCCATACTTACCCCCTTATATCCCATATAATTCCCAAACACCCCATACTTACCCCCTTATATCCTATATAATTCACTAAAACCCCATACCTACCCCCTGGCATTCTATAATAACCCCCTAACCCCACCGTACTTACCCCCAGATATCCCATAATAATGCCATAACACCCCATACTTATCCCCTAGCATCCTATAATAATTCCCTAACACCCCACATGTACCCCCCCATGATATCCCATAATAATGCCATAACAACCCATACTTACCCCCTTATATCCCATATAATTCCCAAACACCCGATACTTACCTCCTTATATCCTATATAATTCCCATACTTACCCCCTTTTATCCCATATAATTACCTAACACTCCATACTTACCCTCTTATAACCCATAATAATGCCCTAACACCCCATACTTACCCCCTTATATCCCATATTAAATGCCCTAACACCCCATACTTACCCTGTGATATCCCATAATAATGCCCTACCATCTTATAACTACCCCCTATTATTCCATAATTTCCTAGCACCCAGTGACTCCCTAATGATTTTGTGATGTCCCTTATCCCTCGAATAAGATCTTGAAGTGATTTCCCAACATCCTGTATACCCCCTTATATCCTTTATAATGCCCCAACACCTCATACTTGCCCCCTAGCATCCTATAATAATCCCCCAACACCCCATACATACCCCCTTATATCCTATAATAATGCCCTAACACCTCATACATACCCCCTATATCCTATAATAATGCCCTAACACCTCATACTTACCCCCCTATATCCTATATAATCCCCTAACACCCCAGCCTTACCCTGTGATATCCCATAATAATACATTAACACCCCATACTTACCCTCTTATATCCCATAATAATCCCCATAACACCCCATACTTACCCTCCTATATCCTATATAATTCCCTAACCCCAGCCTTAGCCTGTGATATCCCATAATAATGACCTAACGCCCCCCTATTATTCTATGATTTCCTAACACCCAGTAACCCCCTAATGATTTTGTGACATTCCTTAACCCTCTAATGAGACCCAGAAATTATTTCCCAACATCCCGTAACCCCCTTATGAGACCCCTTAATATTTCCCCGATACCCTTTAACCCTTCACAAGCCATGGTGTCCTCTCCAGAGAGACGATAAAATAAAGAGCCTGTCTGATTCCAGTTTTTGTAATGGAGACTTTATTTCCACTTTGAGTCAACATTTATCACATGTACACTATGTACACTCACCGGCCACTTTATTAGGTACACCTGTTCAGTTGCTTGGTAACACAAATTGCTAATCAGCCAATCACATGGCAGCAACTCAATGCATTTAGGCATCTAGACGTGGTGAAGATGACTTGCTGAAGTTCAAAGCAAGCATCAGAATGGGGAAGTAAGGGGATTTAAGTGACTTGGCGTGGTTGTTGGTGCCGGACGGACTGGTCTGAGTATTTCAAAACCTGCTGGGATTTTCACACACAACCATCTCTCGGGTTTACAGAGAATAGTCCAAAAAAGAGAAAATATCCAGTGAGTGGCAGTTGTGTGGAGGAAAATGCCTTGTTGATGTCAGGAGGTCAGAGGTGAATGGGCTGACTGGTTCCAGGTGATAGAAAGGCAACAGTAACTCAAATAAACACTCGTTACACCCAATGTATGCAGAATACCATTCTCTGAATGCACAACACGTCGAACCTTGAAGCAGATGGGCTACAGCAGCATAAGACCACACCGGGAGCCACTCCTGTCAGCTAAGAACAGGAAACTGAGGCTACAATTCGCACAGGATCACCAAAATTGGACAATAGAAGATTGGAAAAATGTTGCCTGGTCTGATGAATCTCGATTTCAGCTGTGACATTCAGATGGTCGGGTCAGAATTTGGTGTAAACAACATGAAAGCATGGATCCATCCTGCCTTGTATCAATGGTTCAGGCTGGTGGTGTAATGGTGTGGGGGATATTTTCTTGGCACACTTTGGGCCCCTTAGTACCAATTGAGTATTGTTTAAACACCACGACCTACCTGAGTATTGTTGCTGACCATGTCCATCCCTTTATGACTACAGTGTACCCATCTTCTGATGGCTCCTTCCAGCAGGATAATCACCATGTCACAAAGCTCCAATCATCTCACCACTGGACAATGAGGTCCCTGTACTCCAATGGTCTCCACACTCACCACATCTCATCCAATAAAGCTCCACACTCACCAGATCTCAATCCAATAGAGCTCCTTTGGGATGTGGTGGAATGGGAGATTGACATCCTGGATGTGCAGCCAACAAATCTGCAGCAACTGCGTGATGCTATCATGTCACTATGGAGCAAAATCTCTGAGGAATGTTTCCAACAGCTTGTTGAATCTATGCCATGAAGAATGAAGGCAAAAGGGGGTCCAACCCGTGACTAGCAGGGTGTACCTAATAAAGTGGCCAGTAAGTGAATATACACTATATTGCCAAAAGTATTGGGACACCTGCCTTTACACGCACATGAACTTTAATGGCATCCCAGTCTTAGTCTGTAGGGTTCAGTATTGAGTTGGCCCACCCTTTGCAGCTATAACAGCTTCAACTCTTCTGGGAAGGCTGTCCACAAGGTTTAGGAGTGTGTCTATGGGAATGTTTGACCATTCTTCCAGAAGCGCATTTGTGAGGTCAGGCACTGATGTTGGACGAGCAGGCCTGGCTCGCAGTCTCCGCTCTAATTCATCCCAAAGGTGTTCTATCGGGTTGAGGTCAGGACTCTGTGCAGGCCAGTGAAGTTCCTCCACCCCAAACTCGCTCATCCATGTCTTTACGGACCTTGCTTTGTGCACTGGTCCAAATCATTTGGTGGAGGGGGGATTATGGTATGGGGTTGTATTTCCAGGGGTTGGGCTTGGCCCCTTAGTTCCAGTGAAGGGAACTCTTAAGGCAGTGATGGAGAACCTTGGCACCCCAGGTGTTTTGGAACTACATTTCCCATGATGCTCAACTACACTGCAGAGTGCATGAGCATTATGGGAAATGTAGTTCAAAACATCTGGGGTGCCAAGGTTCGCCATCACTGTCTTAAGGCGTCAGCATACCAAGACATTTTGGACAATTTCATACTTCCAACTTTGTGGGAACAGTTTGGGGATGTCCTCTTCCTGTTCCAACATGACTGAGCACCAGTGCACAAAGCAAGGTCCATAAAGACATGGATGAGCGAGTTTGGGGTGGAGGAACTTGACTGGCCTTGACTTGGGGTGGAGAACTGAGTCCTGACCTCAACCCAATAGAACACCTTTGGGATGAATTAGAGCGGAGACTGCGAGCCAGGCCTTCTCATCCAACATCAGTGCCTGACCTCACAAATGCACTTCTGGAAGAATGGTCAAACATTCCCATAGACACACTTCTAAACCTTGTGGACAGCCTTCCCAGAAGAGTTGAAGCTGTTATAGGTGCAAAGGATGGGCCAACTCAATACTAAACCCTACGGACTAAGACTGGGATGCCTTTAAAGTTCATGTGCGTGTAAAGGCAGGCGTCCCATTACTTTTGTGTATCTTGCAGTGAAGTCCAGGGTAATTCTGGAGGGGATACCTGGCCTGGCACCACAGGGAAGTAGCTGGAGGGGTCCCAAATCAGGTTCCCAAGGCGGGCAGTTGGAGATGTAGGGCTACCCCACTGGAAGCGCAGGGCACTGGTAGCAATTGGAGCAGTGCTCATTGCAGTGGTGGGGTGTCTCGTAAAAGCTGCATGCCATTGGGTCCTGCCCTGCAAAGGGTGGGCCAACTCAATACTGAACCCTACGGACTACAATGCCCCGTACACACGGTCGGATTTTCCGACGGAAAATGTGTGATAGGACCTTGTTGTCGGAAATTCCGACCGTGTGTGGGCTCCATCACACATTTTCCATCAGAATTTCCGACACACAAAGTTTGAGAGCTTGCTATAAAATTTTCCGACAACAAAATCCGTTGTCGGAAATTCCGATCGTGTGTACACAAATCCAACGCACAAAGTGCCACGCATGCTCAGAATAAATTAAGAGATGAAAGCTATTGGCTACTGCCCTGTTTATAGTCCCGACGTACGTGTTTTACATCACCGCGTTCAGAACGATCGGATTTTCCGATAACTTTGTGTGACCGTGTGTATGCAAGACAAGTTTGAGCCAACATCCGTCGGGAAAAATCCATGGATTTTGTTGTCGGAATGTCTGATCAATGTCCGACCGTGTGTACGGGGCATAAGACTGGGATGCCATTAAAGTGCATGTAAAGGCAGGCGTCTCAATACTTTTGGTAATCTAGTGTAGTTATGGCAATTTTCGTATGTACATTCACGTTAATCCCGACCCTCCCAGAGCTTACAATCTAAGGTCCCTAGCGAGCACACACTGGGGCTAGTTTGGAAAGGCGCCAATTCACCGACCAGCTAGTGGGAGGAAACTGTGGAAGCCCAGGGAGAACATGCACAAGCTCCATGCAGATAGGGTCCTGGTTGGGATTTGAACTGAGGACCCCAGTGCTGCAAGTCAGAAGTGCTAAGCACTAAGCTACTATTATTATATTAACATAACAGACTCCAGTTGGTGTTTTTAGTGGGGTTTTTTTTGAAGCCTCACACTTAAAACTGAGAAAATGACAGTTTAGTCTAAGCTCGGCCATGACCTAGATTATAGGAGGTCAAAAGGGCAGCCCATAACCCCCCCCGCCTATTCCGTCAGATGCTGGAGATTATTCAATGTATGGAAAGGCCTTAAGTAATTCACTTATAGGCGCAAGTGACCGCTGTCTAAGATTATCCACGCTGGAGGAATTATGGGATGTTTTTGAGGGTCAAAAGTGCAAAAAAATGCGTCACTTTGGTCTGCTCATCAAAAAGGACTGAAGGGACCTGGGACAGGATAGACAACGTGATATATCTTCTATAGAATTCGAATTATTAGAATTAGGCTTTTTTTTTTTTTTTTTGGGGGGGGGGGGAATTTTTACCATAAAACACAACAAAGTTGACCAACACAGAATTCAAAATTTTAAAGTAGCTTTCTCGTTTTGTTTTAGGAGGTGATCGTTGCCAAAGTCATACCAGAGATAGATTTCATTAGCGTTAATTAGAAAAGACAGCGTGGCTCAGAGCCGGGACCGGATTTCTACGCGATGGGAGGAGTTTACTACTTTTTTTTTTTTTTAGCTGTTTATGCTTCTTTTCTTTTTTTTTTTTCATTGCCAGATTTCTATTGGTTGGTGGAATGGCAGTCCGGTTTACAGCTGGCCGCAAGGGGCAAAATTAAATAGTTTGCATGATGGCTCCACCCACTATCCTAAACTAAGCCCGCCCCTTTTTTTTTTTTTTTTTTTTTTTTTTTAGAGCTTGCTTGGCATCTGAACGGCATCTGTTTAAAAGACAACTTTATTCCTGTTATAATCAATTTAAATTTTAGACAACGCTTACTGTAGAATTAATCTTTAATATGACATCTTTTATACGCTTTGTGAGGTCTCGTACTGTGTGATTAACCGTCTTGTCTGAAAATGTTATGAGTTTTAAATTTCAGTCTGTGAGGTTTTATGTCAACCAGAAAGTGTTTTTCCTAAAACAACTTAAAAAAAAAAAATATCAAAATGAACGGGACAAGTTTGGCTTGATCCATGTCAAGTGCTTTGTACTATGCCAAGTAAAAAAAAAAAAAAAAATTGTTGCGTCATACTGTTTACATTTTTTTTTCTTATTTCGCTGCACTGATAAGAGTACAAATACTAGATTTTTTTTTTAGAATTACTTTTTATCATTCTTTATTTACGGCTGACAAACACAACCTAAAAATCAAGGGATAAATGCCCTAAAGCATGGCTATGGAGCTATTTTAATGTCCACTTTTTGTATAGTGTTATATTATGTTAAACTTTAGCATTGCATCTACCTTCTTGTCAAGATTAATTGAAAATAATAAGAGGTCAATTAATAAAAAAAAATCACGTGATTAACTTTTTTTAAAGTTTTGAAAACTTATTGAAACAAATAAGGGATAAGTCATTTATATTTCACTGTTCAGTGGAGAAAAAGAAAAGTTATGACACAAAAAAGACCAAGTGGTCCATCAAGTTTGCCCCATTTCTTTTTTTAATTTATATATATTTTTGTGTTTTTTGTGGGTTTTTTTTTTTGCAAATGGACATATTCACATTTTTTTCTCTAGAGCGTAGCTCATTTAGAGGGTAATTTTCACTCTAGGTGTACTATTACCTCCCTGGCAATACTCAATATGGATAAGGGATTTTTTTTGCAAACAGCTTAAAAAAAAAAAAAGCATATTCACCATTTTTTCTCTGGATTGTAACTTATTTAGAAGATAATTTTCACACTAGCTTTACTATTGCATTCCTGGTAACATTTAGTATGGATAAGTGAGTTTTTTTCCCCTTACTATCCCTGGCAATATTCAATATTATGGATTATGGGTATTATTATTATGGCTACTCATGGATAATATGGATAAGGGAATCTTTTTTTTTTTGCAAACAGACATATTCACCTATTTTTTCCCCCTGGATTATAACTTATTTAGAGGATAATTTTCATTCTAGCTGTACTATTGCATTCCTGGTAACATTTAGTATGGGTAAGTGAGTTTTTTTCCCTTACTATCCCTGGCAATATTCAAAATTATGGATTATGGGTATTATTATTATGGATAAGGGAATCTTTTTTTTTTTGCAAACAGACATATTCACCTATTTTTTCCCCTGGATTATAACTTATTTAGAGGATGATCTTCACTCTAGCTGTACTATTGCATTCCTGGTAACATTCAATATGGGTATTATTATTATGAATACTCATGGATAATATGGATAAGGGATTTTTTTTTTTTTTTGCAAACAGACATATTCACCTATTTTTTCCCTTGGATTATAATTTATTTAGAGGATAATTATCACTCTAGCTGTACTATTGCATTCCTGGTAACATTCAATATGGGTAAGGGATTTTTTTTTTTTTTTTTGCAAACAGGCAAAATTTTTATCCCAGATCATAACTTATTTAGAGGGTAATTTTCACTCTAGCTATACTATTGCATCCCTTGCAATATTCAATATACGAGGGTTCTTCAAAAAGTTTCTGCACTTTTTTAAACTCTTTTTTTGTTGCCTTCCTTTGCGATGCATTTCTTCCCAACGTCGTTCCAACTTTTTAATACCATCAGCAAAACTCCTCCCACCCTCACCATTTCCAACGAAAATATGAAAATGCAGAAACTTTTTGAAGAGTGTGGTTTTCACTCTAGCTGTACTATTGCATCCCTGGTAATATTCAATATACGAGGAGTTCTTCACAAAGTTTCCTCACTTTTTAAAATTCTTTTTCAAAAACAAAATGACATCGCTTTTTTTTCCTAGCGTTGTACCAACTTTTTAATGAGATCAGCATAATTCCTACTGCCCTCACCATTTCCAACGAAAATATATAAGTGCGGAAACTTTTTGAAGAGGGTAATTTTCACTCTAGCTGTACCATTGCATCCCTGGTAATATTGAATATATGAGGGTTCTTCAAAAAGTTTCCACGCTTTTTTTTTTTTTTTTTTTTTACTTTTTTTTTTATTAAGAATTTCAAAAACAAACTACATCACTTTTCTACATAGTCACCTTCCTTTGCGATGCATTTTTCCCAACTTTTTTTCTGCCATCAGCAAAACTCCTCCGTTTCCAACAAAAGTATAAAAGTGCAGAAACTTTTTTTTACAGACCCCTCGTAGATAAGGTAATTTTTTTTTTTTTCTTCTTCTTTTTTTTTTTTTTTTACTGGCTGAACCTTTTGAAGTGAGCACAAACTTGGTAAGTTAACCGTTAAAAAAAATAACTCTTTTCTAAATTTAAATAAAAAAATAGCGTATTAGAGGTAATGGGCAGAATATGGTGTGATAGATAAATTTTTAATTTACATAAATGCGCTGTTAAGTAAAAAAAAAAAAAAAAATGACTAAAACATACCCCAAATCTCTATATCATTTTCTCATGCAGAACTGAAGAATGGATTGCGGTCTCAAATTTGACTTCCCAGTAAGTGATAAAGCCCCCCCGAAAAAAGAGGATTTCCCAAGTGAATGTGTAGAAATGTATAACTTTTGCACAGTGGGAAAAAAAAGGGAGAAAACTGCTCGTCTGTAGCTTTTTGCATTGCACTTTATTCCGGGCTGTACTTATTAAGTTGTAAAAGCCTCAAAAACTCCATTGTTCAGGATTATACTGACTAGAAAAGACACATTTCTAATAACAGTTAAAGATTGTTCCACAGAAAAACTACTTTCAAATATATATCTATATATAGATATATAGCTATATGTCTATAGCTATATATCTATATATATAGATATAGATAGATAGATAGATAGATAGATAGATAGATAGATAGATAGATAGATAGATAGATAGATAGATAGATAGATAGATAGATAGATAGATAGATAGATAGATCTCTCTCTATATATAGATATATATCTATATATAGTAGTTTTAATTGCACTTTTTTTAATACTAACTTGTGTTAACAGTTTTTTGAAAAAAAAAAATAAAAAATGAATTGTGGAGGTTTTTTTTTAATACTAACTCAATTAACTTTAGTGTAGTTTAGGTAAAAATATTTTGGGTACCAAAATGACAGTCACAAAGCAAGCATAAAAAAAAAAAAAAGTGTAGTAACAAATACAAGCAGTCAGGTGAAGCATCCTTGAGATAAGCCAATACGACATTTTAATTGGTTGTCCCATCTTGTTTCTTGCCACTCTAGACAAACCTGTGCTTCAGGTCAGGCAAGGCTGGAAAACGATGAGCTAAAACAGCTTACAGGAGGTTGTCTCATGTCTACTTGGACTTCATCATAGAGTAATAGTAAGCAAAAACCACTTTTATTTTAACCTGCAGAGGTCTATGGAGAGTAAATAATTCAGTACGAGACCAGGCAAATGTAAGCATGGGGAAATAATTGGAGCCATTGAAGTTAACATTTAACAAGGAGTTGTCATGTTTTAACTTGTATAATTAAAAAAAAAATGTATATCAGAAATCAAGCCATGGCAGGTGAAAAGATTTTATCATAAGCTTTCCAAAAATTGGACTAGAGTCGCATTTGTGTCAATTAGTGATTTTTCAGTATTTTTTTATTCAATATTTTTTTTTTACATCCGTGCATAACTAAAGAACTACATTATATAAAGTGAGTCAAAAGGTAATACATTTTACATGCTTTTTAAAGGAGCTCCTGTTCCACTGCTACAATAAATTATTTCATATTGCACCAGAAAATACATAGTTCTGTCATTTTTGTCCAAGTCAAGAGTTAATAATCGTTAATTTTTTCCCTTATTTTTTAAACTGATACCACAAACCATAAGCACATTTTCATTTTTTTCTGTGATTCGTAAAAATAGGACTTTTTGGGTGACATTAAAGTGTTCAAATGTTTATTTTTAATAATAAAATATATCCTATATACAAAATGGATAATAAACCCTGTTATAGAATGCAGTATATGCATTATATATAATATTATATATATATATATATATATATATATATATATATAGACTTTTCAAACAACTATGCTCTTTAATATATATATATATATATATTTTACTTATCTCTCATGCTTTGCTGTTTTTTTTTTGCCTTCCTCTGGATCTACTGTGGGTATGGGATTGTGTATATAAGATTGTATGATCCCCCCCCCCCCCCTTTTAATTGGTTGAAATAGATGGACTTGTGTCTTTTTTTCAACCAGACTAACTATGTTACTATGTTCTCCAAACAGATAGGATATTATCATTTACTATGTGAAATTTAGCAGTAATGCAATTTACCATGATAACAGACATCAAATCTAGTAAGAGAAATACTAGAGATTACTTAAATCTTCCACATAAAAAGTTAGATAAACTTGGCAAAAAAAAAAAAAAAAAAAAAGAAAAAAGAAAAAAGACATTATAATACGACTTTCAAAGTTTAAATTCAGGAAGCTGTCACATAATTTAAATTAATAAATAAACTAATAAACTAATTTAAAGAGAAAAAAAATCAAGGGAGACATACAACTTTGTAGAGTTTATCATTTAAAAACAGTGATTCTTATATGATGACCCCCCCCCCCCCCGATAAAAAATGGTTAAACATCTAAATAAATGTATTTTGTTATCACTATTATAGATAGTAGTTTTCCTTTAGGATTGGATTATTTGTTTTAGTCTTTTAGTTTCTTTTATTTATCAAATATCAGAATCTCTCCCTTTTTTTTTTTTCCTTGGGTTGCTCAGAGAGTCAGGCAAGCGTATCCAATTAACAGACTAATTCATTTAGATCCTGTTTATTTAATTGAAATCTTTTGTATAATGCAAACCCCTGGAGATTGGCGTGGCTTTTAAACAAGAGAAAACACCAAGGTGAGTGAAGTCAGGGAGTTTCTTCCACCTACCAGCTGCAGAAAGTTCTTCAAACTCCTCGTGAATGTTCCTCTTTTATATAGATTTGTGATGCATGTGCTTCCTTTTTGGGTTTTTATAGCTCAGGTAGGTGGCAGCAGGGCAGGAGCTACATTAGAAAGCAGGTTAGTTCATCTCTATAATTATGCAAACTATAAATAAAATGTAATACTTATTTTAAATTCATACAAGGCAAATGTGAATCAAAATCACCTTCATGCATTGCAAAATATGATTTTGGCTTTTTAATTGTCGTATATAATTTATAAAATTGCTGGAGCTGCTGTCACATGTTCTCTGAAGTTGCAGACCTCACCCAGTGTTCTGTAATGCTTTAAAGCTGATCATATTGCATTCAGTGTTATAGGGACCTGCAGTATATTAAACATAGAAAAGTCCTTTATAAAAGAATACAAACTCAGTCATTTTAGATTATATATCTGTATATTATAAATCTTTTTTTTTTTTTTAGCATTATATAACCTGTACAGCACTCCAGCATACGTAGATGGTGTATGTAGTTATTATTATTAATAATAATACAAAAAGTTTATGATATATAAGTGCTGCACAAACTGTTGGTGCTCTTTAAAACCTGCATAATATCAAAAAAAATATATTTTACAATAATAATAATATTAATAAATATATATCTATATAAATATAGGCATTCTATAATATTATACTCTCTCTCTCTCTCTATTATATATATATATATATATATACACTATAGTAATAATAATAATAATATAATAAGTGCTGCACAAACTGCTGGTGCTGTATAAATCCTGTATAATATATATATATATATATATATATATATATATATATATACACACACATAATAATAATAAATAAATATAGCTATCCTGTAATATTATTCTCTCTCTCTCTCCCTCTCTCTCTCTCTCTCTCTCTCTCTCTATCTCTCTCTCTCTCTCTCTATATATATATATATATACACACACAAACATATGATATATATATGCTATAGTACTTTTTAAATACATTACTAAAGGTTATGTGTTGTCTTTTCTATTAACTTAGCAAAAATGTGTGTAAGTCATTCTAAAAAAAGTATTTTTTTTAAATATATAAAACCTCACTGCAGTAATCAACTTAGCCACACCAATAGACAAAACTAATTTTTAAAACTTGTATTTCATTTTTTTTCCTCCCCCAACACATATGAAATGTCATTGTACTTAGATAATCTTTATGCCAGTGGTACTAATAACATAATAATGCAATAATACAATATGAAGCAATATAATAGTCTATTATATAATAATGATACATTATAAAACAATTTGATATAGATACACACAAAAAAACATGCATACATGAAATTAAACAATGATATTAAAATAAAAAAAATAAAAAAAACTCTATAAAAAACTCTTTGTGTATCTGTATATAAAGCCCCTGCCACCAAAACTCCCCCCCAAAAATAAATAAATATATATATATATATATATATATATATATATATATATATATATAAATATAGTTAGTTGGGACATACTTCATACTGCAAGCTAACAGCAAAGCGTAATCAACGTCTTTGAATACTATTATACTATGGCATTACCGGCTTACTAAAGTCATAAACTTGAAATGCAACACCTCGAGATATGCCATTTCTTTCATTAACCACCACACACTCCCCTTTCCTCTTTTATGTACATACAAGTGCCTTCTCCTAAATAGATTCTTTGTTTACCAATCAATTGCAGGCATTTCACAAGCAGGAAATTGCATTGCAGTAAGCACTCATTTTAAAAATGCCTCCTACCTACCTCCTTTCTCAACAGAAGCATTTATGTGGCTGAGATCCCAAGGTATTTCCTAAGCTTATCTGGAGAACGCAGAGTAGGAGGGAGAGGAGGAAGAGTTTAACATATAGACAAGGCTTTGCTAATCTGGAATTCCCTCCTCCCTCTTCCCACCCACTGCCCCCCATGTCCACCTCTCCATCCCCTCCTTCCCTTACAAAATATATATATATATTTTTAAGTAGTATTGATCTTTTACCAGCGCAATCATATTTCAAAGTCCAACCTGTCAGGGAATAAGTAAAGCAGGGCTTTGGGTCTGGCACAAGACCAGCTTTGAGGAACAGTGAGTGCTCATCGTATCTTTGGAACACTACCTACTCTGACATATGGGGCTTTTTTGAACTGTAGAAGTTCTTCACCAAGGAGAATATTTGGGCTGTCAAACCCTGAACTCTTTAAAGGAGGAAAGAAAAAAAAAAAAAAAAGACCCTGGAACGCCTTCTTTCATTCATTCACAATTCTTTATACTTGGCTGGCAGTGGAAAAAGAAAAAGGCAAGAAAGAACAGAGAGAAGCATCACCTTCTTATAAGTCGACTCTTCAAGAGTCTCAGCAACACTCTTCACAGTCCACAATATATGCCTCTTTTCCATTTCTCTTTTCGCTGCATGGAAAATTCACATCTGGGAGCTACTTGTCGTCTACCCTTATAAGAGAGACCAACGTTGCTGAGGGGACCCTGCGTTTGTGTACGGTGGCAACCATGCCCTATGTGGAATACTTATACAGAACCTCAGCTGATGCCCTTCATGCAGTTGGCTTCTGACTTCTCCTGCCTGAGTGACTCGTGGTTTGTTTGTTTCTGCTTTTTTTTTTTTTTTTTTGGATCAGCTTTCTCAAACTGGTGTTGACGGGGAGGGGGCAAACCTAGGGGTTAAAGGGGGGGCTTCGCCTGATGTTTGATCAGGCCACTAGTATGGGCGATGGAGTGTCCGAAGAGAGGAGCCCTCTGTGTGGGAAGTCAGCCACGTCGTGCACGGAGCGACTCAGAGACAAGGGAAGCAGAGCAGATCTGGAGTGCTCCCTACGAGGCCATAGCATAAAGGACATTCCTGTGACCTCCACCTCTAGCCCGGGATCGTCCAAAGAGGAAACTCAGGACACCCAGTCTGCAGGAGAAGCTGATTACTGTCGACGGATCCTGGTCAGAGGTAAGGATTTAACGAGGGAGGGGGGCAAAACGAAGGGAATGGGATGGCAGAGAAGGACGAGAGATGAATGGAGGCTTGCGAGAGATGGGTGAGCGAAAGCATACAACCTTATCCTTCCGGCTGCGAGGGGGCCTCTGTTTTTCTCTCTTATGCACCAATCGCTTTAATTAACGAGCCAATAGCAATATGTTATCAGAGCAGAGAAACCTCCTAGCTGCAGGTGCATCTCTGCTTGTCATAGCGTTCATGTGGAAGTTACATGATTGTAGTAACGATAAAAATGTCTTAACATTTCCTCTAGTGTCCGCGCCGTGGTAGAGTGCTTGCCATCGTTCCCTACTTAGACCTCAAAAACAAACAAGCCAACTAGGAGCTATGGTGACCTCCTCGCACAGCACAATGTCTGTCATTGTTCCCATCTGGCATCTAGACCTTCCTAGGTGAACGACAATATAGAAACCTATAACTGCTTACGTGACTGTACAAGGCATGAAATATGCATAAGTTGCATGAACGAAGGCTGGCTTCTACTTTCTCATCTACAAGCAGTAAGCTTGGGAGAATTCCACTCCATGTATTGCCCTAGTGCAGCCTTATTTGCGAGTGCGAATGTTATCGTGCATATCAGTGAAGAGCTTTACCGTGCACGAAGGATGAGCTTGCTGGGTGACGAGGCGATGAGTAATACGTTGTAGCTGTGGTTATATTTAGAAACTGCTTCACCAAGTCCCCTGTCGTCACCGCTCTACTGTCCCTACTTAGAGTTATTATTTTGGGTTTTCGATTTTTTTTTTTTTTTTTTGCTAAATTTCTGGCATTCTCTCTGTACCGGTTGCTTTTGTTTTTTCTTTTTTTTTTTTTTTAAATGTAGATAGCCATAACTTTATTGTTCCAACAATTAGGGACAACAAACAGAACAAGGCCTTGTGTCACAGGACTCACGCTCGCAGGCTTCATACACAAACTGTAAACAGAGTAGTGAACAGTCACTGAGTCAGGTTTTGCTCCTGCAGCGTTTCAGAGCAATAATCTCAGCACTTGCTTTAAAATCAATAACACTTACTCCAGGCTCCAGGCAGCTCATACTGCACCTCTCTTTTCATACACAACAAACATATTTTTGTACACTTCCATCTCAGGAAGGCTCTTATCCTGATAGAGTTTTTCTAATATTTTCGAAGCGTAAATGATAATAGGTCTATTAAAAAAAAAAAAAAAAAAACTGATTCTAAACTCCATTATGCAAGTGACAGCTGATTTGATGATACAAGAACAACTACGGAATGGGTTTTATGAGTAAGGACAGCTCGCGAATTAGCATTATGTAATGTGTTTTATCCACAGGCATTTATATTGTATGAGTTAAAGCCTGAGTCTTGGGCTGCATCAGCAAAACATCGGATTTACTGAGTATTCTAGAATTGAATTGATCTCAAACTTTTACCAACTAACCAAAATTTGATGACAATTGTGAAGTGTTGAAGGCCTTTATTATTGTATTGGCTATAGCCCGAGTCTTGGGCTTTATCAGCAAGCCAAAGTTTTTTTTTTTGTATTAAGTATTTGAAATTAGACTGGATCTCCATGTTCAAAATTTGTTGAGGATTGTGAAGTGTTAAAGGACTTTTTATTCTATTGGTTATAGCCTGAGTCTTGGGCTGCATCAGCAAGCCATAGTTTTTTTATATTAAGCATTCAAAATTACAGTGGATCTCCATCTTCAAAAATTGTTGACGATTGTGAAGTGTTGAAGGCCCTTTGTATTGTATTGGCTATAGCCTGAATCTTGGGCTGTTTTAGCGAGCCACAGTTTTTTTTTCTATTATTAAGTATCCTAAATTAGAATTGATCTCAAACTTCAAAAACTGTTGACAATTGTGAAGTGTTGAAGGCCTTTTTCTATTGTATTGGCTATAGCCTGAGTCTTGGGCTGTATCAGCAAACCATAGATTTTTTTTTTTTTTTTTTATTAAGTATTTGAAATTAGAATTGATCTCAAACTTCAAAAATTGTTGACCATTGTGAAGTGTTGAAGGTTTTTTTTTATTCTATTGGTTTTAGCCTGAGTCTTGGGCTGCATCAGCAAGCCATAGTTTTTTTTTATTAAGTATTTGAAATTAGAATTGACCTCAAACTTTAAAAATTGTTGACAATTGTGAAGTGCTGAAGGCTTTTTTATTCTATTGCTTATAGCCTAGTCTTCACACGCATCAGCAAACCATAGTTTCTTATTGTGTATTCTAGATTAGAATTGATCTCAACCTTTTACCCAACCCAAAAAGTGTTGATGATTGCGGAGTGCTAAAGGCTTTTTTTTTAAATCAAGAATTTGGTAATTGTTATTGTGTTGTATTTTTTTATGCCATTTAATGAAGCTAAATAAGCTGTCATGTAATTGATAAATATGTGTACAATGTGTCAAGTTATTTTTATTTAATGTGTGAATGTATGTCTACCAATAGGAGTTTGTAGATATGACTTAACATATACATGGCATGCTTGACATCGATAGCTACATTGATAAACAGGCAATCACAATCTATTATACATCCGTAGAGGAAAAGATTAAATGCTCGGACAATCGAAAAGGAAAATATGTCTAATGCATTTTTTTTTTTTAAATCCCTTTGCTTACAAAAAGTCTAGCCCTTGCCTTGTCTCCCCCCTCCTTTATTCATGAAACCCTCGCATTAAGATAAACGCACATCTTCCCAAACTGATTCCATAACCATCTTTCTTGACAACACCTCTCTCTAAAAGTCTATGTTTAGTGCAAAGCCTTAATATTGTCTGACCACAAATGTACGTCTTTTCTCCTTCCTAATGGAGGTTTTTCAGTTGGTAGAGAATCATAAGACTGGTAATGGCAGAAGCCTTTGTACAGGTTCCTTAGTACAGAAAATTTAGATTGACAGCCATAATGCTTTGCTTGGTGGATTCTTTCGACAATGTACACAAGCAGACTGCCTTGGGAAGGTTGTAATTTTGCAAACAATTGCTGATGAAACGCCAGAAGATTCAGAGCTCTTGTCGAGCGACACGTCTCAAACACTTATTTTTTTTTTTTTCTTCTTTTTGTCAGGGCACAAAACAAGAGAAAATAAATGACGTGGAAGGCTGGAGATTATTAGAATTTTTTTACAGATTTGGGCTTTGAAAAGGAATTGTCTGGGGAGGGCAAGGTCTGGGATGATAGCCCCCGGGATGCTGGTAATAGGTACCTTTTGGTACACGGATGTTTGTGGTGGTTTTATCTATTGATGGTGGCTTTCACCATGGGCTAGGCAAGTCCCCTTTACTGCAACATAAGTGTTTGCTGCATCATGTGACCCCCATTATAACTACTCAACATTAATGAAGGATGTTAACATAAATGCCTATCCCGCTAATAAAAAAAACGTGGAGAAATTTAGGCAACTGTTTTGCTGTCGAGAATGCTCAGGAAAGGATTTGCATCTCCGTTAACTGTGGGTGTCACCATCTGCCTCACATACCTTGCGGTGTATAGAGGTCAGCCTAAGTTCAACAACAGAGCGAGGCGGCCTTAGATGCCATGATGAATGCTTCGTAATAACAGCTTGCCATTTGCGTACAGTGTCCATTTTTACAGTTTAAAAGGAAAATATATATGGAAAAAAAAATGGGAGCCCCTTTTCAAGCCATGTTGACTAAGCCTATTGACCATTCTTTTACCCTTTAGTATTTATGGAAGGGGTGGTGGTGGAGGTGGTAGTGGGGGGGATTGGCTGTGTAGTAAAATGATTTGATCATGTGACACTCAGTAAGTATTGTACTAACTAGTTGTTACAGCTTTCTAATTAGTCACGCTCTTTAATTAAGTGTAAGGAAGTCAACTGAAAGTAGCGTTGGGCAGCCCAGTCCATAATTAATTCAGATTCGTGTTGATAACTAGGATTTTTGATAACGCCAAACTGTATACTATTACATTAACATTGTGGAAGTACTACTACTAGTAATGCTGTATTTAAGTTATCGTTGTATTAAAATATTCTCATTTTTGTTTTAAATAAATCCCAAAAGCGACAACTTCCAAGTGTAGAAAACAGGGACGTCGAAATTTTTGTGATTATTTAGTAGGGCTGTATCAAAATGTTTGAAGATAGTTGTGTAAATAGAAATTACTCCATACAGTCATACACGTATACTAGATACCATATACGCATACATGGATTTTCTTATGGATCCAAATTTTTTTTTTTCTAAATAAGAGGTCCAGGGTGCCGAGTGCATCTGAAAAATTTTACCTAAAGTAATGAGTCACGTTCAACACTTAACTAGGGACATGGTATGGCAAATGGTATATTCAGTACTTGATTGCGCAAAAATTTTATTTAGTGTCATTGAGTTGGTGTTCTTTAGCGATTGTAAATTGCCCGTATTGACATCATACTACTGACCTTTGGGGGGGGGGAAAAAAACGTGCAAAACAAATTAAGATGGGAAACCCTTATGGCATTTCTTAATTGGATGAAGGATGAGTGCCGACATCCACCATTTTGCTGCACAGCGCCCCACTCAACAACAAAATGGTGGACCCACCTAACTCAAGACAACAATTGTGCATTGTTGCAATTGCAATTGTTGCTAGAGTACACATTTTACAACTAGATATATCCTTTTGTGGGAGGAGGTTGGGGGGGTGGAGCATTTTGAAGGGAAACATATAAATAACATTGTTTCATCTCTTTCTCATGCACTATTCTTAAATGGTAAATTACGTTATTAAACTTTTTCTTTATTCCTGGCATAAATGATACGCTTGAAGTTTATATATATATATATATATATATATATATATATATATATATATATATATATATATATATACCCATGCATGATTATGTATTTAAAATAAATAATTTTTAAGCAAAAAATATGGCGTCATACAACGCAAAAGCACATTAACATACTTTTGAAAGTTAGCATGTAATTATTACTTTGAACAACTGAGAAAATTATTTTAAAAAAATGTAAACCATTAACGCAGTTATCAAGGTTGCACTTAATTTTTAGTTTTGTCAGAAACAGTATTTTGTATTTAATTTTTAATAGCGGCGTAACATGATTAAAAAAAAAAAAAAAAAAAAAAAAAAAAAAAACTTTAAGTAATTCAAACTATTTAAAAAAAGTAGTTATTGCATTGCCTTATAACAGCATTAAGCTATGCGTGGCAATAGTTTTATAGGTGTGCCTGATACCTGCAAAATAAAAATTACAAAAGTAAAAATTGCTATTTAAAACATAGTTCTGTGAACTTTGTGTCTGTATCAAAATAGTCTTGTTTAAGTCACAATACCACTAAAAATATACATTTTTGCACTGTTTGGGTGAACTCTTATTTATTATAGAAAATATTTAATATTTTGGAACCTTGGTTTTGCATACAAGTGTTAGCGGTGGGACGATTTCAAATTGGTCATGTCTGCTTGCCATCCTTCAAACTTATATAAATATTATAAACTGTCATTTTTCTTTTTTAGGGATGTTGTATCACAGCTACTATTATAATGTACTTTATCTGTCTTTTAGGTAGCACGTAAACAGGGTGAAAGTATTATTTATGGAAGGCTGCATTCATTATGCAGACTATGTTGTCTATCAAGTCATTTTTGATCAAAAATATGACAAGTTATTTGCTAGGGTTGTTTCCCCCCCCCTCTTATATTTTAGGATATTTTTATTAAAAATTTTAATAAACAGATACCTGTTAAAAATAAAAATATCCAAAAATCGCTGAAAAACTAATTGCCAGATCATAAACTGTGTGTAAGTTCATACATAAAAAAACAAAACAAAAAACAATGAATCCCATATTTAATGAAATATAAAAAAAAAAATTCACTAGTGCTTGGGGCTTGTTAAAAAAGGAACCCATCTAAACATTATCAGCTCAGGAAGAAATGAGTTAAAATTAAAGACTGCAGCGAAATATCATTTCTAGCTAATCAGTAAGGGCAAAGTATGGATAATAAGTTTGCTGAGAGCACCCGAAGGAAATCTAAGAGCTAAAGATGACGTTTAATGCATTAGTCATATCAAAACAATATAGCACGCCCAAGGCACGCAATTCACAGGCTCTCGCTGTTTTGCTTGACACAGTTTCGCCACCAGGAGGGCTGAAATATCTTGTCGCCCAAAAAAAAAAAAGAAAATAAATCAGTTATATAAACAAACACAGTACAGTGTATCATCTGCAGTTTAAGCTCAGTGTCTGCATTTTTTTTTAATGCTAAGCAAGCATAATGGGGAAATGCATGCTCAAAAAGTTGGCCTTTGCCATGACTTATTAGTTAGCACATCCTACTGTTTTTGTGTTTTTTTAAATTATTATTATTATTATTTTTTTCTACTTTTACCGCAAGTACACCTGCTCCAATTTTGTACCAGCATCCCATGCATGTAGTCTAATCAGCAATTTGTGGCCATATTTTTATTAATAAAAATAAAAAAAATAAAAAATAAAAATAAAGCACCAGGAAAGTTTTCTTTTTCTTTTTTTTCTCACCACCCCGATTTTTTTTTTGCATAGAATGAAATAAATCGCTCCAGTATCTCAGCTCTTTTTCAAAATTAACCTACCAAGCTAAAAAAAGTAAAAGTTACATTACCAATTTTCTGTTAATTCACCATGGTAGTTTTTGTCTGTTTAATACCAGCATGCTGCTTGATTAACATTAGTAATGCTCGAATTCTCATTGCATTGTCCAAAAATGTGCCTAGTGGATTGATTACTCAACAAATTACACAGAGATGCAAATAAGAGACTACTTAACCAAAGATAGCTTAAATGACTTGACTGTTTTAAAAGGTATCTTATATGAGGCTGTTAAGGAAATAAGCAGGTATTTAGGAAAATTATAAATTAAAAAAAAAAAAACCCTAAATAATTGTAAACAAATATTTGGGTTAGAGTAATTTAAATCAGACGATTCGGTTATGTGACTTGTATGACTTTGGCACAGTGAATTGTTGTTTTGGACCATTGGTAGTAGATCTCTCTTGGCCTTTACTCTATCCTCTACATTCATTCATAGAATTAAAGGACCGCTCCAGTATCTCAGCCATGGGCTCTTTATCAAAATCAACCCATCAACTAAAAAAATGTATGAGGCTGGTAAAGAAATGAGCAGGTATTTTGGAAAATTATATATATTTTTTTTAAATTTAAAACTCTAAATAATTGTAAACAAATGTTACGACAGTAATTTATATCTGGCGATTCTGTTATTGGACTTGTATGACTTTGGCATAGTGAGTTGTTGTTTTGGATCATTGGTGGTAGATATCTCTTGGCCTTTACTCTGGCCTTTACTTTCATTCATACAATTAAAGTATTGCTCCTGTATCCCAGCTGTGGGCTCTTTTTTAAAATTAACCCACCAACAAAAAAAAAATGTGTGAGGCTGGTAAAGAAAGGAGCGGGTATTTTGGAAAATTATATATATATATTTTTAAATTTAAAACCCTAAATAATTGTAAACAAATGGTACGAGAGTAATTTTATGTCAGGCGAGTCTGTTATGGGACTTTGGCATAGTGAGTTGTTGTTTTGGATCATTGGTAGTAGATATCTCTTGGCCTTTACTCTGGCCTTTACTTTCATTCATAGAATGAAAGGATCGCTCCAGTATCTCAGCCATGGGCTCCCTTTTTCAAAATTAACCCACCAACTAAAAAAAAATTCCCATTTGAGTAACATTACCAAATTTTTTGCTAATTCACTATGGTTGTTTTTGTCTGCTCAAGGTTGTTGATCTAAATGCTTGTTGGTTTAATTACCCTAATCATTTCATATGCAGAGAATAATCTAACAAGTTGGAAATGTATTTCCAAAGATATCTCAGATTTCTATCTATTGTCCATAATTGTTTTGGTACCTACCGTTGTTCAGCTGGTCAAATTTATGTTGAATCCTCCCTCAATCTTGAATCCACCTAAACTGTTTGTAAACAGCCATAGGTTTGCAAAAAACCTAGAAAATTTTATTTTTAGGTTGAGCGAAGATGGGTCAGGTGACTGTAGCCATATTAGTGAACTTGCAACAAAAACAATTGGGTACTGCCCGCGATATTTTTTTTTTGCACTGACATCCAAATTTTCAGGACAAGCTTTCAGGTTGTACCCCTTTCTTCAAGGTCCAAGTAGTGCTTGGACCTTGAAGAAGGGGGTACACCTTAAAGGTTTGTCCTGAAAACTTGGACGTTAGTGGATAGCTGGTTAAACTTTTGGCTGTTCAGCCCGCAGGAGACAGAAAGAAAATCACTTGATGTCCCCATCCATGCTAACAACGTGGAATCCCCTTTGTATTAAAGCAACTGCGGCACCTGTGGTTGCATAAATACAATTGCGCCGCTGAACAGTGACTGTATCTGATTGGCCAATAATTTTCCGGCTCCGTCAATTTTTGAATCAACATTTTTAGAGCCAGGTGGTGCTTGCAGGGCCACCCATGGCTTGAATATCGGTAGATTCAGCATTAATTGGCCAAAATTCTAACCATTTCTGTCCAGAATTAGACCTGATATTTTGTAGAGCATCCACAATAATACACGTACAAGTTTTTGACATTCATTGGAATTTAGAATATTTTATATATTTTTAGATTTCAAATGTTTATATCCTGAGGGGACATACTCCTGCTCACAACTGACTTCCCATCAGTAAACATAACCTAAGTTGATATCTGGCAGCAATTTACACATGTTTGGGTAACAACTGGGCAGTGTAGAAATAATCAAGATAAAACTCTGATAGCATCATTAGATGAAGTCTGCATTGGCTGTATTGGAAATGTTCTTCATGTTTTCCTTTTTTTTCCTTTTTTTTTGCATTTTATGGAAACATTATATGCTGCTTAAGAAAAAAATTTAAAAACAAAAAACATCTGAGAATTCTCTCCCATCTAATTTTTGTCGCCCAACTTCACAGTAATATTTATAAAAACATGATTTTTATTCTTTTCAATGAAATTATGAATGAACAACAATAAAAGTGCACAAATCACCCTAGAAGGACCCATATATCAACACCACTTAGTCCAACACCATCATGATGTTGTTGGGCTAGGTGGTGATCGTATATGTTCTCTTCTTGCATGATTTTTGCACTTTTATTCTTGTTCATCCATAATTTTATGAATGGAATAAAAATCATAATGGTGTTGGACTAGGTGGTGTTCATATAGGGGTTTTCCTTGCGTGTTTTGTGCACTTGTGTTGTTCTTCATCCATAATTTTAATGAATGGAATAAAAAACATGATCGTGTTGGACGAGGTAGTGATGATATATGGATTCTTCTTGGGTGATTTGTGCACTTTTATTCTTGATCAGCCATAATTTTAATGAATGGAATAAAAATCATGATGGTGTTGAACTAGGTGGGGTTGTTATACGGGTTCTTCTTGGGTGATTTGTGCGCTTTTACCTTGTACATCCATAATTTTAATAAATCGAACAAAAATCATGATGGTGTTGGGCTAGGTGGTGTTGATATATGGTTTCTTCTTGGGTGATTTGTGCACTTTTTTTCTTGTTCATCCATAATTTGCATGAATGAAATAAAAATCATGATGGTGTTGGACTAGGTGGTGGTGATATACGGGTTCTACTTGATTGATTTATGCACTTTTAATCTTTTTCATCCATAATTTTACCAAATGGAATAAAAATCATATTTTTATAAATATTTGTGTGAAGTTGGGTACCTTGAAAGTGTTGGTGTTGAACTAGGTGGTGTTGTTATACGGGTTCTTCTTGGGTGATTTGTGCGCTTTTACCTTGTACATCCATAATTTTAATAAATCGAACAAAAATCATGATGGTGTTGGGCTAGGTGGTGTTGATATATGGTTTCTTCTTGGGTGATTTGTGCACTTTTTTTCTTGTTCATCCATAATTTTAATGAATGGAATAAAAATCATGATGGTGTTGGACTAGGTGGTGGTGATATACGGATTCTACTTGATTGATTTATGCACTTTTAATCTTTTTCATCCATAATTTTACCAAATGGAATAAAAATCATATTTTTATAAATATTTGTGTGAAGTTGGGTACCTTGAAAGTTAATTTATTTCTATACTTGCCTATAATTGAATAATTATCAGATGGGGTACCAAGACTGAAGCCCTCTGGTATAAGATATGTTCCTCTTGAGTTATTTGTGCACTTTTAATCTTGTTCATCCATAATTTTACCAAATGGAATACAAATCTTTATTTTTTAAATATTTGTGTAAAGTTGGGTACCTTGAAAGTCTGTTCATTTCCATAGTTGCCTATAATTGATAAATTATCAGATGGGGTGCCATGGTTGAACACTTCTTTTATAAGATATGTTCTCCTTGAGTTATCTGTGCACTTTTAGTCTTGTTCATCCATCATTTTACCAAATGGAATAAAAATCATGTTTTTAGCTGGGTACCTTGAAAGTCTGTTTATTTCCATATTTACCTATAATTGATTAATTATCAGATGGGGTACCATGATTGAAGCTCTCTATTGTAAGATATGTAATTTGTGTGGCCAGCTTAAAAGGAGCGTAACAGGGTAGACATTTGGGAAATGCCATTATACTGTTTTTTTTGAAGGTGCAAGGTCTACATCACTTGTCTTGATCCTTGCTTTGTTGGACAGGCATGTCCATTGTTCCTCCGCCTGATATGCACGTGTAAGCTATATGTTTTTCGTGAACAATGATGGCAATCCTGGAGAGTACACCACCAAAAATAAGTTCCCAATGATAGCTTTCATAATCCAGCCATGTTAGGTTTTCTTTCATATGTTTGAGACAATAAGCAGTCTCTCCTTAGCCCAAAATGGATGGTGACATAGAACAGTTGGTTTCATTATGACGTACAGTCAATGCAAATACAAAATGCCATTTCACTACCATTTGTCTTAAAGGTAATTTTTACAAAAACAGCTTTGCACATCTGAATTGTAGTAGACGTTCGACCCTTGGACCACATATTACTTCTACAACAGAAGCCTTGTTGATGCTAAATAGGTTTTCCTTCGCTGACCCCAAACTATAAAGCCATTGGAGGTTCAAAATGTTTTAAAAAACGTTATTCTGACTTTTTAAAGATTCCATGATAAGGGTAATAGTTCATATTTGATTTGAATTAGATTTCAAGCAAAAGTTTTACAAAATGTCATATAGGTTTACATGTGCTTTAAAGGTAAAAGTGAGCGCAGTGGATGTAAAAGTTTGTAGAATAGGTGCAGCCATAGACACTAGTGGGTCTTCTTTCCATGGAGGAATATTTCTGCATGGGGATAGATTGTAAATGTCATCTCAGTGCTCAACATTTACTGATTAATTCCCATACTTTTGCTTCTTGAATGACCAGTGCCCCCAGGTTATTGGTGGTCCTCCTTGGTAGCAGACAAGTTGTGCAATTTTTAAACAACCATTTTCAAATAACTTTTTGTTTGTGAGTAAAGGCTCGTACACACTATAAGAAAATCAGGCAAACATTTTCGTCCAAAGAATTTTCATACGATTTTCGTATAGTGTGTACACAACTTTGGACAGCCTATTCTGAATTTTTGTATGAAAATTCCTGAAGGGACAAACTCCCATCATCCATCCACTCATTGTCAACTGAGCACTTGGGTTGTCACCCTGTCCCCCAGGCTACCCATGGAGACTACAAGTGCCAGGGTGTTTTTATATATATATATATATATATATATATATATATATATATATATATAAAAATATATATACACACACACACACACACACACACACTACCGGTCAAAAGTATAGAACACCGCCAACTTTCCAGTTTTTATTGAAATATTTGCAATTTAATGTCTCAATGTACTCTGAAAATAAAGCATAGAACAAATAAAAAATTGGACATTATACAGAAATAATGGAATTGTTTTCTTTAACAAAATGTAATCTAACTTTTTGACCCATCCAAGTACCACTTTTTGCAGATATAACAGCCAAACCTAGTTGTGGCATTCTTTCTGTAATGGAAATCAAATATTGTTTGGAAAGTTCTTCCATACACTGTTCCCACAAATGTGTTGCGCTTGGAGACTGCTTTGCTTTCACCCTTCTTTCCAGTTCATTCCAAACCAGCTTGGTGGACTTTAAAGCCTGGTACACACTATGAGTTTTTTTCCGTTCAACCCAGTTCTGCTCGCCCCCCACCCAAAACACACTGATCAGCGCTCTTAGCCATTGGCTGAAAGCGCTGTTCGGGAGTTGGTCGGCTGCTGGTTTTCCAGCGTGCACGTCCGACAGAAGCTGGTCAAACGTGTGGCTTCTTCTGGACCGGCTACCAAACACACAGGCCAAATGTTGGCTGTTTTTTATTGAACTGGCTCATGTCTCCTGGCATGCGTACGGGGCTTTAGTCTGGAGACTGTGCTGGCCATTCCACGATTTAAAGCCTACTGTCTTAGTCTTTTCTTCTAAGGTAGTTTTGACACAGCCTGGAGGTGTGTTTTGGATCACTATCTTGCCCTGACCAACTAGACGTATTCCAGAGGGTATCACATGGTGCTGCAAAATACTACTGTAGTAGTTTTGGTTCAGGGTGCCACTCACTCTGTGCAAGTTGCCGACTGTGGATCCAGCAAAAGAGCCCCAGACCATCACGCTTCCTCCTCCATGTTTGACAGTTGGTGTCATTCACTGGGGAACCATCCTTTCACCTACTCAACGTTGTAAAAAAAAACCCTGCGTGATAAACCAAAGATCTCACATTTTGATTTATCGGTCCATAAGGTCTCATTCTAGTCTTGTGTGTGTATGTGTGTATATATATATATATATATATATATGGATTTATATTTATTTTTATGAGTGATTTATTTAAATAATTGGATCTCTTGTACGTTTTGTATGTTTTTATATACATTTGGGTACTGGGTGTTTTTCTCTTAGTGTGGCGGGGGAGTTGTTTAGGTTTTCTTTCTTTTTTTGCTTTATAATTAGTGTTTATTATATCTCATATGTTGTGAGTTCAATAATAATGGAATGGCTCATGGTTGTTAGTTACTAGTCAATTTGTCTATCTATTGCAATGTTTACTTATCCATATGATGGATTTGCTTTTTTGTGGGACCTGATGAAGTGCATGCTGCCCGAAACTGTTGCTAATATGGATTGAATTGTATTGCATGTGAATGCTAAAGTGCAAACCCACTAGATGTATATTTGTATGATATACAGTATATATATGTATATATATATATTTATATATTTATAGTTTAGTTTTGTTGGTTGGTCATGCTAAGTACTAGGCGTACTCAGTTAATCAGAAGCTTCATATAAGTTTTTATCTGTTTGTTTGCCAACGTTTATAGTGACACATTCACATTTACAGTCATATCGTGGACATTTTGAGGTTGATTTACTAAAGGCATACAGATTTTTCATTTTCTAAGGGAATTTTCCCTGTAGATCAGGGAATAAGTTGAAGCTCTGCTGACTTCCATCATCCAATCATGTGCCAGCTTTTCTTTGTATGTGATTGGGTATTCTCTGCCAATAAACTTTCACCACATTTACTAAGGTAAAGGAAAATGCCCTTGCAAAGTGAGGTTTAGTAAATTAGCCCCCTAATGTAATCACTTTGCTTTAAATTAAAGGGATATTAAAGGCTTCCTTTTTTTTTTTTTCATAACAAACATGTTATACTTACCTGCTCTGTGTAGTGGTTTTGCACAGAGCAGCCCTGATTCTCTTCTTCTCCGGTCCCTCGCCAGCTCTCTTGGACCCTCCCTCTGCCGAGTGCTCCCATAGCAAGCTGCTTGCTATGGGGGCATCCAGGCAGGCTCGTATTCCGGCTCCGTGTGTCCATTCACACACAGAGCCGCGTCTCGGCCCTGCCCTCTCTCTCTCCTCATTGGCTCACTGGCTGTGATTGACAGCTAATGGCTTCCGCTGCTGTCTCAGCCAGTGAGGCGGTAGCGACCCCAGAGAGCCGAGGCTCTTGTGCACATCGCTGGATCAAGATGGGCTCACGTAAGTATTGGGGGGGGGGGGCGAAGCACAGAGGAGATTTTTTATCTTCACAAAAAGAAAACATGAAGTAGAGCTGCACGATTCTGGATAAAATGAGAACCACAATTTTTTTCTTAGAATGAAGATCAGGATTCTCGGCGTAACATCATCTTTCACATAATACAAAAAAAAAAAAAATTGGGCTAACTTTACTGTTTAGCTTTTTTTACAATTCATTGAAGTGTATATTTTCCCAAACAATTGCTTTTAAAAGACCGATGTGCAAATACAATGTAACATAAAATATTGCAACAATCGATATTTTATTCTCTAGGGTCTGTGCTAAAATTATGTATATAATGTTTGGGGCTTCTAAGTAGATTTCTTGCAAAAAATACTGATTTTAAATTGTAAGCAACAAGTGTCAGAAAAAGGCTTAGTCTTTAAAGCGGACCTTCGGTCATTTTTTCAACTTTCCATCTATTAAATCTTCTGCCCTTGTTGTTTTAACTTTGGATAGTAAAACATTGTTTTTTTGTGTGCCAGTAAATACCTTATACAGCCCACTTCCTGTTTCTTGTCTGGTCAATAGCCTAAGCTTATGACATCATGCACAGCTCTCTCTCTCTCTCTCTCTCTCTCTCTTTGCCAGGAAGGGAGGGGGGATGAGTCATAAGAGGGCCAATGATAGTGGCAGAGCTGGAGGTGTGTCTGTGTAAATCCAGGAAGTGAACAGGCAGCAGCTTCAGCTGCCCACAGTTAAAATGATTGCAGACTCAGTGGAGGGAGATTTCTACTGAATATTTGGCAAGTGCAGAATCACAGTATATATAAAGTAATATGCAAAATGGTTGGAGGGAAGCTTCAGAATGGCAAAGATGTATTTATTACAAATTATGTGAGCAGACTGCGGTTCCTCTTTAAGTGGTTAAACTGCCCTCATTTGCAGACCGAAGTTCATCCCTTTGATCTAAACAAACCAAATGATACATTGTTTCTTTTTATCTCTCAGCGCTGAGCAATGTTATGATAAACTTTGCCAGCTGCTTTTTTTTTTTTTTTTGGACAGCTGTGAGCGGGGAACTGCTCTGCACTTGTTACATGAATCATGGAAATGCCGGATTAAGATTGTGAGTGAATCAAGATCACAATATTTTAACGATTAATCGTGCAGCTCTATCCTGAAGGTTAAAAACCGTGAGCCTTTAGAACCACTTTAACTTGTTTTGCTATTTGGATTTAACACAACAAAAAAAAAACTGTGATGATAAGCCAAGGAGTTCAATGTTACTTTTAGGTATTTATTATTATATGAAGTTCTTATTTGCACTGTTATCCCATTCACCCATCAACTATGTATAAAAAAAAGACAAATGGCAAAAGTGTCTCATATGTCCACAGCAACCCTTTCCTTTTACTTCTACATAAATAAATCCATTTCTCTATTCATCAATACATCAAAAAAAAATGTATGCAGTAGAGAGAAAGCTGGTGTCCTGCCCTGCCAGAAAGGACTGTGCTGCAGGGAGAGCTGTATTGATTTAGGAAGTGGATGAGAAGAATTACAAATCCTTTGTCAAGGTAAAACATCCCCCATATATTTTTTTAGCTGGTTACTTGCGTTCAGATTGAAATTAAACCTATTTTGGGAAAATCAACAAATACTTTTTAACGTTCACCCAACCAGCTGCACAGTCTCATTTGCCTTTAGCCCCGTTACACATTAGTGTGACTTCTTATGCAACTTGAGTCAGACAGAATCGCTTGACAAGGGAAACCACATCGCTTTCAATCAAGGCCTAATGTTTTGTGTGGGTTGTTGCACCCCAAACGCAGTTAGGATGCCATTATGGCAACACGAGGGCAATGCGCGCTTGCAGTACATTTCCAAAATGCGCGGCAGAGCGCATGTTTTCTTTACGGATCGCGGTGTTCAGAAACGGGCAGATGTAAATGCATCGTGACACAAGCGCGATGCACATTTACAGTTATCTAGTAAGGCTTGAACCAGATTGGAAATCCTTTATTGGCAGATCTGTATATAATTGGAGGTGACGTATCCGTTCACATGACCCCTGATGACGTCAGAGCTTACTGACGAAACCGGTAGGGTGGCTTGAGTGTGGTACGTCACTTCCGCCATTTGCAGTGCAGCTGGAACGTCAACGGCGTCTCCATACACATGGTTGTGTTTGCTGCATAGCTGCTATGAAGTTTTTTACTTGGTTTTATTTCGTATTTCAAATAAATTTTTGATATACTTCACCAAGGGAGCCTTTTTTCCTCTTTTAACTTATGGCATTGATGGTGTGTTATGACCAATTCCACATTGAGATCTCCACAATACGTCCACCAAGTACCTGCATAGGTCCACAGAAACCCTGACCACACAGCGTTTGGATTGAGCCGCGGTCGTGAGATTCTCCATTGGCACCTTCCAATAAAGCGTTTATGACTACCTGTAATGGGGGTCATTGGATTCTGGTGAGTAGGATGTGTGGCTGGTGATGGTGGTGGAAGACATACTCCTTTACTGATTGCCGAATATAGAAAGATTCTATCCAGAAATTGTTTATTTGAACACTTTATTTCACTTAACAGTGGGATTCCTGATTTTATGATTTTTGATTTTTTGATTTTTTTGTTTTGTTCTACGGTTTTTGTGTTTGTTGATTTTACACTTGGATTCTAAAGCTAAGAAACTTACACATGATATATTGTTCATAAATTGTTGTGTTTGTGATTTATGCAATATTTAGCATTTTTTTGCACTTGCACTTTTACAGAGAGCCCAGTTTCAATTAATTCATTTAATTAATTATTTCGCATTTGCAGTGTGTTTCCAAAACCTGCGGTAAACTGCGCATTTCTGTACAGGAGCTGCGCAGTCTGAAATGCACATATGTGAATGCAGCCTAATTGTTAATGACACTCCCAACGTTAACGGACACATGGTTTTCCGCGTGTTCGTCATGCGCCAAAACGTGCACTGAAAAAGCGTGTGACGTTCCACGTCGAAAAAGGTTCTTTCTTGGGGTGTTTGTCGAGCGTAGGGCGGCCCATTCAAGTAAAAGGGCTGCCCTATTGCGCAAAGCATGTTTACACCAAAAAAATGCTGGGGAAAAAGCGCAAGTTGGACCGCGTGTTTCTGCTACGCTCAGGTGTGAATGGAATGAGAGGAGAGTTTTTAGGCAGCAAGGACCTGGGAGGAGAGGTGAGGGTTGAAAAAACTCCACAGATCTCATCAAAGCCACATTAGAATTGCTTCTTATCTAAAGCTGATGCGACTTCTGTGCTTGGTGCCTGAGTGACCAAATGTCACCATCAGTGCTGTCACGGAATGGCGTGAATACATGATAATGAGTGCCAAAGAGAAAGTCCAAAATCTTTTAATAGCAATATTGGTTCTCAAGCAGATAACATAAAAGATCCAACGTGTTTCAGGGGCCCAACAATCTCTCCCTTCTTCAGGGCTACGAAATGGACACATCCAGGGGCAGACTGACAACTCATGGGGCCCCCGGGCAACAGGAGATTATGGGGCCCCCGGTCAATAGGAGAAGATTATGGGGCCCCCGGGCAATACAAGATTATGTGGCCTCCAGGCAATAGATTATGGGGCCACACAGTATACACACACACATACAGTATACACACACAGACACACAATATACACACATAGTATACACACACAGAATACACATACACACACATGTTTACATACTGTCCCTGGTTTTATTGAGGCTGGCAACCCTGATGGGGCCCCTTAGTGGCATGGGGCCCTCGGGCAGTGCTCGAGTGCCCGAATGGTCAGTCCGCCCCTGGACACATCATGTCTGTTATGTAGCCCTAAAGAAGGGGGAGTTTGTTGGGCCCTGAAACTTGTTGGCTGTTTTATGTTATCTTGCTGTGAACCAATATTGTTATTTTGGACTCTTGGACCTTCCATTTGGCACTCTTGCTAGATTGTATATACATGGGTTCTCAATTCTTGATTCCTTTGCTAAATAGTGGCTGTCACTTACCTGATAGGAGACTGAAATGATGAGGGTGGCCTCTTTTGTATCTCCAGCCCAAGCACCTCTGGAAGTAGAACAGGCAGTGCCAAGGGACACGAGTGCCAGTAGATGTGGATGGCAGAACCTCGGAATGGAAATGCAGACCCAGAAGATCCAGCAGAACATCAGGCCTGTGTCCATCGAGGGAGCAGCAGCACTACAAGGGGAACCAGCAGAAGTTAAGAGGGAACTGTGGTTGAGACGTAAGTTCAGAAGGGCAGAGTCAACAAGTGATCCCATCAAGCAGACAGGAATAGGTATAGATGACTGGAGCTGATTCTAGATGCGTCCAAAGCTGGCACTTGGTAAGAGTGTGGAACTAAATCAAAGTAGTAGTGGAGACACAGAAATAGCCAGGGTCAACAGTGAGCAGGCCACCAGGTGCAGAACCATTAGCTGAATCAGAGTCGTGGATAATTCTTGGTACACACTTTTTTCGGTCAACCCAGCAGGCTGAACAAAAACAAACTAAGTAGTTCGGGAGGAGTGCGCTGTACTAACGATGCAATGTTAGTACGGAGGAGCGCATGGAGGGGGAGCGGAGGAGGGGGTACTGGAGGAGAACAGGGGGGGAGCCTGGAGGAGGACGGGGGGGACCAGAGGAGCCCACTGAGGAACACAGAGGAGGACACAGAGGGGAGCTGGAGGAGGATACAGGGGACACAAAGGAACAATCGATGTGGCGGCGGGGAAGTTATAATCACCAATCTCCCTGTGTGATTCTCCTCTTCTCCACTCCCTCACACAGGGAGATCGGTGATTATAACTTCCCCGCTGCCGCACAGATTGTTCCTGAGTGTCCAGGTATTGGACTAGGCATCGGGAGCATTTCCACGAGGACAAGTACTCCTGCAAATACTTGGTATCGAGACCGATACCGATAATAGTATTGGCATCAGGACAACCCTACTCACAGCCATTGGCTACCAGCGCTGATCAGATGGCGATCAGATGTTGGTTTTCCAGCATGCCCGCTTGACAGAAGCCAGCCGTTTAGCCGGATTCTGTTGGACAAGCTGGTGTACACACGGGCCGAATGTTGGTCGGTTTCTGTTGAACCGGCAGATACCGGTCGATATTTGGGCCTGTGTGTACCAGGCTTAAAACTAAAGTCAGGAACTGGGAGGCAGCTGTACAGAGTAGGATCCAAGATCAGATAAGGGAAGAGCCGGGTCAGTAACAGGAATCAGATGCAGGACACATGTCAGAAAACAGAGAATAAGCTGTAGACCAATCAGCACCAACTCTTAGCTAGAGCATCCCTTAAATAGGCCACCTGGCGCCAACACTGGCTAACAGGAATTCCCTGACAGTGTCTCAATTTGTGGACAGCAGTCTCACCAGAGCCACCGTACCCTGTTATAGTCTGATTGATTTACCAAAAATTCATATTCATCGCCTCACCTTTATTTTTGTCTGGAATGGTAAAGGTCAGAAAATAGCTAAGAAGTAAGGTGAGTAAATGGGGCTAGTGCGTGCGCTAATGTGGTTTCTTTATTGGCAACTCCACTATTAGTCCAGTGTTTGGTAATTATCCCATAGGATTTTCAGATTGTATGACCGTTATAATTTAATCCCTTGTGTAACCAGCCTGGAATGTTTTTGCTTTTGTAACTTCAGTTCTTCTGCATTCTGCTGCGAGGCAAATAATGATTCATATAAAAGTGGGAGTGTTCTGCGTGGATGGTGATGTGTTTGCTGTAATGAGAGCTGCTGCCTCCACGGAGACACCTATGTGTAGGGTCCAATAGAAGAAAATTTTGTGGTTGTGACCCTCTATGAATTGAAAAGTGCTAATAAATTTGACTGACACCATATACCAAAAATGGAAAGTAAACATGCAGTTTAGATGTATCAAGTGCTATAAAAATTTATACAGTATGACATCCAAACAAAATTCTTCAAGTGACAGGTGCTAGTTATTGTGCAATGAACATATAAACCATTAATTATAAATTAGGTTAAAAGCAAATGAAACATATAAACCATCAATAAGCTGAAGACAATTGATGATTGGTGGAAATCCAGTGTTTTAAATCAGTGTGTGAACAATCAAGTTCTTGTACCTCACTCCTTTTGTTATGCAAGTGACCAATGCCGGTCATTGTACTTCACAATGGCCACTTTTCACTTCTCCCACTTCCTTCTCCCCACTTTCTATTTATTTACCCCTGTGTTTGTCACTTTTTTGTATACTTTTGTTTGATTGTTACACGTTTTGTCACAGTGTGATTAGTAGGGTGTGGGTCCTCGGGCTACCCTGAAAGTCTTAGGAGCGGGAGAACATGGCCTTCTGGCTTGGTTCACCCTCTCTCATGGGGTCTCCTTTCGGGGGAGCCCCACCGAGTACTTGGGTGGGTCTGTTTCGGCAGACCTTCCAGAGAAAGGGGGTCCAACTGGTTTTGGCCAGATGGGCCCAGTGAGTACCTCAGTCCCCGTCTGGAGCCTAACGCCCCGAAGGGTCAGGGTAAGGTCCTTCCCAGGGAGGATCGCGCAACATCCATTGCACGTTTTGTGTCATTCTTTATGTGTGTGCACTTTTTTTGGCACCGGGTGGAGTTTTTGGGTGTGCTTCACATGCCCAGGGCTCAAAAAAAAAAAAGTGACCAATGAAATGTATCTCCAAATAAAGTGACAAGTGCTGGGTAATGTGCAAAATGACTGGTAAACCAAATAAATACACTATAATCAATGAATCAGTTTATAACTGGTGAACCTTGTATTTCAAATTGATATGTGAATGAGCAAGTCCTGGTGATAATATTCAGTCCTTTTCATGCGTTGAAATAATATAAGCCAACAACTAAATCAAAGTGACTGGTGCCTTTTATCTGCGCTTGTAAACATATTTCAAAGTTCAGGTGCTCCACTCCGTGCTCCCCTATGTCTCCGCACTCACCAGAGAGTTCTCCCCTCAGGGGGAACAAAAAAATTCAAAAATATATGGGACTTTATGGGCACCGTATTAATGATGAGACATTTTTAAAACTTGCATAGTCATTTATTAAAAATTACATACAAACGATTTTATACATAAAAACACATTTAGAAAAAACCCAAACAATGTATTAACCCCTCTAGTAAAGGTAGGGAGCCTCCAATATACTACAAACAATTACTAAACACAACTTATAGGGCACCACAGGCTCCTAGTATTCAATGTTACAAAGCAAGGGCTGGTAGGGGGTGGATGTCTCCAAGTAGATGAATAAGTCTGTGCTCAACACGTTTCACATTATGGGAAACGCTTCTTCAGGAGCTCGAATGGTTAATTTTTGTTCTATACCCTGTTAGAAGTAAACACAGGCATTTTTAATCATAATAAATTAATTTAAACTAAACTGATATAGAATATACATTATATACCTTCACATAGAGCTGTAAGCATGGAATGTAATCATATGTACTTATGGAGACAGATGTGGATGTGGTGGAGCAAGGGGCAGAGTGGAGGGTACAAATGGTCCCCTATAGATAGTCAGATATGGGGATACACCTAGGTGATGGCTGCAGGGGGGGTATCACGCCTCCACAGCGGCTGCTCCTGATTGAGTCATTCTGACGAAACGCGCAGGACGGAGCTTCAGCGTCATTGCGTCATTTCCTGTTTGGTGCGTGGAATACATGGGAATCCGGGACTTCCTGGTTTTATACTGTCTATTGACTTTTTAAACAATGTAAGTGCAAAATTGTATGTTTATACACAAATTAAACGAGTTAAAACGATATTGTACTATGGAATGTCATTTTATTTTTGCATAAAATGCATGTACTGAGGTGAAGGGGCCGATGATGTAAGGAAACAAGGATATACATCAGCAAAGACCTGTGTCCTATATACAGCAGTGTGGCTGTGGAGGCGTGATACCCCGCTGAGGGGAGAACTCTCTGGTGAGTGCGTAGACATAGGGGAGCATGGAGTGGAGCACCAACGCTTTCAACTATGTTTACAAGCGCGGATAAAAGGCACCAGTCACTTTGATTTAGTTGTTGGTTTATATTATGTCAACGCATGAAAAGGACTGAATTTTATCACTTGCTCATTCAGATAACGATTTGAAATACAGGGTTCACCAGTTCTAAACCGATTAATTGATTAGAGTGTATTTATTTGGTTTACCAGTCATTTTGCACATTACCCAGCACTTTGGAGGTACATTTCATTTGTCACTAACATAAAAAAAGATGCGTATTGGTACAAGAACTTGATTGTTCACACACCGATTTACAACACTGGATTTCAACCAATCATCAATTGTCTTCAGCTTATTGATGGTTTATATGTTTCATTCGCTTTTAACCAAATTTATAATTGATGGTTTATATATTCGTTGCACAATAACTAACACCTGTCACTTTATTGGAGAATTTTGTTTGGATGTCATATATATTTTTATAGCACTTGATATATCTAAACTGCATGTTTACTTTCAGTTTTTGGTATATGGTGTCAGTCAAATTATTAGCACTTTTCAATTCATAGAGCAGCGCCATGACCACTAAATAATTATTCATACCTACAGTGATCACATAAATAATATCTTGGCCAACTGATTTTTTTTTTAAACTGAACTGTTTAAAAACAGTTTGGTGATTGTCAAGCCCTGTGAACAAAAAAGTGAACGTCTGTGAACTCACAGTGCACCAAAGGGTACTGTAATGGTTCAACCACCAAAGAGGAAGGGCCTCAATCCCGGACCCCCCTTCGGGGCAGTACTCTGGTCTAAAACAAATTTAAAAGATGGATCTCAAACTACTGTTGATTTTTTGGGGGCAAAAAAGAAACCAATTCGTCCAGTTTAGACGGGGTACCTCCACAACTTAGGTAATTAGTTCAACAAAAATTGGGAGAAGAAACGGGAAAGGGGCAAGTAGTTAAATGGAGGACCAAACCATGGTATTCATATGCCAAATAAACTTTATTAAAGCAAAAAATATAAAGATAGAAAAAAAATACGTTCTAGGTACCGTAAAATTGTGTTTAAAAATATATTAAAGAGACAACGTCGTCACTCTAAAATATTGGACAACCAGGACATGGCTGTAAACATGTAAAATAACCGCATAGTACATGAATCACGTATATTTCCATGTATCTGAGCCACGATGGTCTATAGGTGGATTTTATCCTGAACACAGAGCCATACTTGTCCCTTTCGGGCTGGTTGTATGCTACATGTACTCTGGTCTACCTAGGCCAAAGCAAGGTGGACCTCACTTCCTAGGGAACCTACCAAAGCTGGTTCTACAAGTACTTGTTGAGGACTCTCCCGAAGAGACACCCTCGGTTGGGGAGAGGAAAACGACCTGAAGGCCACAAATCCTCTCCCCGAAATCAGGGCAGGTCCAATAATCTGCACTCTCAGTCTCAAGTGAAGTGCAAGTCCCATTGATAAATAGTGTATGCAAGAAAAAAAAAAGTAATGTAACATTGAAACTCAGTGGGTCCCAAATATCTTGGTCAAATGCGAATTTTCAGATTTAAAGCCAACCCATACGCTCATACCTGTAACACATAGTCATTTGGTGTCATTTTCACTTTCATTGATTCCACAAAAAAATAAGAAGACCAGCAACTTAGTAAAGGTAGGACCACATGTGACAACATGAGTTGTATTCCCAGGCTACTGTAGTAAAGCACTGCACGGCGTTTTGAGGTATTAGGTAAATAGTTTCTAGAAGAAGAGCACACACACGAGTGGGGTTTCTGCATTAAAACTGAGCTCCAGCTCCCCTTAAGATCCACCTTACAGTGGAGCTTTCCCAGCAGTTCAAGGGTTACATGTTTGCTTTGTCTAGCCTTTCTCAACCTCTTTACCCCAGATGAACCCTTTACAATAATTCACATGTCTGAGAACTCCTGCTAAAACCAATACATTAGGAGTAAGTGAGATGAATGCTCCTTACATTGGTGGCCAGTGGAAAAAATGTCCCTTACACTGGAGGTCAATGGGAAAAATGTCCCTTACATTGGTGGTCAGCGGGAAGAATGTCCCTTACATTGGTGATCAGTGGGAAGAATGTTCCTTACATTGGTGATCAGTGAGAAGAATGTTCCTTACATTGGTGGCCAGTCGGAAAAATGTTCCGTACATTGGAGGTCAGTGGGAAGAATGCGCCTTACTTTGGTGGTCAGTGGGAAAGTCCCCCTTACATTGGTGGTTAGTGGGAAAAACTACCCTTATATTGATGGTCAATGAGAAGAATGCTCCTTACATTGGTGGTCAGTGGGAAAAAAACTTCTTACAATGATGGTCAGTGGGAAAAAAGCTTCTTACATTGATAGTCAGTCGGAAGAATGCCTCTTACATTGGTGGTCAATGAGAAGAATGCCTCTTACATTGGTGGTCAGTGGAAAAAAAGCTTCTTACATTGGTGGTCAGTGGGAAAAAAGCTTCTTACATTGATGGTCAGTCGGAAGAATGCCTCTTACATTGGTGGTCATTGAGAAGAATGCAACCCTCACAGTGGTGGTTACAGTGACTAAGTGGTTAGCCAACCACAACACTGCCTGCCTGTTGTTTGCATGTTCTCCATGTGCCTGTGTGGGTTTCCTCCCACACTCCAAATACATGCTGGTAGGTTAATTGGATCCTGTCTAAATTGGCCCTAGTATGTGTACAGTATGTATTATTGTGAGCTAGGGACCTTAGATTGTAAGCTCCTTTAGGGCAGAGACTGATGTGAATGTACAATATACAGTATGTGCAAAGTGCTGCGTGAATTGACAGCGCTATATAAGTACCTGAAATAAATAAATAAAATGGAAAAAACAGTGAGAGATTGGGGGGATTTTTACGGTGCCAGGTACATAAAGACAAAAAGTTTCTTCTATCAATTAAAATAGAAAAGAATTTTATTTAGTAACATGCTTAGAAAAGATTTAAACATATAAAATTACAGATGTTTGGTGGTCATGTGTTAAACAGAAAAATCAAGTTTCACAGAGGAGACGTTGCACATTAGCCCGACATGTTTCGCTATTAGCTTCCTCAGGGGATGTGCAAGGCTTATAAATAGCTTCCTCAGGGGATGTGCAAAGCTTGTAAATAAATAAAATGTTACCCTTGCAGACAGGTTCATGATGGTTCATGCTGTGGCATACCATACTGCCTTTGGCCCTGGAACTATGCTGGCATTATCAAATAGGAGATCGATCAGTCACAGCTCAAGAAAGCCTTAGCAACCTCTGGAGGAACCTAAAGGTTCTATGGAACACTGGCTGAGAATACCTGGTCTAGGGAGTGATGAACAAGGTAAAAATACTTATATCTTACTCCCCCAGCAGCCACCACTCTCCAATGCTCCAGGGGTGTGGGAGGGCCCTCAGCTTCCTCAAACTCATTGCAGAAAAAGCTGTGATGACATTGGAGAGCTGAGACTGATTGAGTTTAGAAGAAGAAAGGCTTGGGGGAACTGGCGGGAAAGGGATCCTGCAGGAGTGAGGAATAAAGTCGGCAATAGACTGTAAAAAATTTTTGCTTTTTCATCTTTTTTTTTTTTCTGCCTCTCCCCCCTCCTTCTATCATATTTCTATTGTTTTTTTTTTTTTAGGGGCAGGGGAGCGAGCAGGTACCTTTTCCACCCTCACTTACGCAGTTCTCACCTAGGCGAGAATTATGTAAATCTGGCCCGCCCATCTCCCCCTGCTCACAACCTCCTGGGATGCGTCACATGTCCCAGGAAGTCGTGGGACCAATCTGACAGCGCAGTCTTGTGCATGTGTAGTGGGGAGCCAGCTGTGAAACAGCCAGGGTGGCAACACTGGGGATCCGAAGACCAGCCAAAAAGCGGGTGAGGAAAGCACCAGACCCCTGGGCTGGTGAGGGTCTGTTTCTTAAATGTCAGCAGCTACAGTACTTGTGCAGGAACTCCCCCCTTCTGAGTCACTTTGTCTCCGCCCCCTAACCACCTCTGAGCAACATCCCTTGGTTCCACCCCCTACCCACCTTCCAGTACCACCCCTTTTAGAGAATACAGAACCAAATAGAATTTTGTGGTGATAGGCAATTTGTGTGGTAATTGTTAATAATAACAAGAAAAGCAGTAAAGTAGATCTCCTGCAGCAACAATGGACCCCAACAACAAAAGACCCCAGCAGCAACACCAGATTTCCCAACATCAGCCCAGCATCAATAGACTCTCCAACAGCCAGCAACAAAAGACCACTCCCTCAATAGTAGATCTCTTTCAGTAACAATTGACCCCCCCTGCAACATAAGCCCAACCAACAACAAAAGTTCCCCCACCAGCAACAATAGACCTCCCCAGCAACAACAGACTATCACACAAAAATAGATGCTCTCCAGCAACAATAGATCCTAAACAGTCAGCAACAATAGACCCCCCTCCCTCAAAAGTAGATCTCTTCCAGCAACAACTGACCCCACCAGCAACATAAACCCCCCCCCCCCCCCCCCCCAGCAACAAAAGTTTCCCCACCAGCAACAATAATAGACCTCCACCATGCAAAAATAGATCCCCTCCAGGAAAAATAGATCCCCCAGAAGCCAGCACAATAAACCCCCCAGCACCCCTTGTCATTACATATATTTAGTGTTGGTGGTGCAGGAACTGCCCCCCCCCCCCATGTTCCCACTGAAAAAAAGCCCTGACTCCATGGGGGTTATTTACTAAAGGCAAATCCACTTTGCACTACAAGTGTAGTATCCCTTAGTATCCTATTGTCCTGGGGCAGAGTTTATGCCTACTCCTTCTGTACTGTGTTGTAATTGTACTGTCTGCCTTTATTTTGTACAGCGCTGTGCAAACATTTGGCACTATATAAATCCTGTACAATAATAATAATAAATGTGACAAATCCTCCAACAGTGGCAAAAAAAGTGTCAGTCCACTGTCTAAAAAATTCCCCATGATCGTCTTACAGCTTACAATCAGAATTGAGCATATGTGAACATTAGATTGTAAGCTTCATTGGTGCCAAGACTGCTGGGATTTGATCACAGTTCTAGTAAATAGTATCCCGGTCATCTGTAAGCTACAGAACCACAACCCAACCGTATTAGGTCTTGGTGCTATCCGAGAAGAAGTGTGCCATAAACAAATTTAATTCCAAGTTCTGTTTTTACAAATACTTTTTTCCCCCCTTTTTACACATATTAGTTATAGAAAATGCAAAATTAGGAGGGAAATTTTGCTTTAGTAATTTTTCTTCTTGTATTTAGCAGTCTAACGAAATGACCAGAATTATCTTCTAAAAAAAAAAAAAAAAAAATCTGCACTGTGAAGAACAAATCCAAAAACTTATTATAGAGAAATAGTTACTGTATCTGACTATTTCTCTTTTTTTTTACTATACCACACATTAGCTTTAGAAAATGCAGGAGGAGGGGAATTTTGCTTTGGTTCTTTTCTTTTTTGTGTTTACAATCTCACCCTACTACCGAAATTATCTTCTAAAAAAATCTGTGAAGAATAAATCCAAAAATGTTAGAGAAATAGTTATTTGACCTTTTCTCTGAAATGTTATTTAGATTTATTCTTAGCAGTGCAGAATTTTTTTTTTAGAGGGTAATTTTGGTAGTTAGATCATTTAGTTTGTCCCTTTTTATTCTTGAACCCTTTAGTGGTGCAGGCTCCTTTGTTTTTTTATTGTTCATAGTATTAAGCAATCTTTCTTTTTATTGTATTATTTTATTGTAATTTAATTCAGATGAAGACTTTTATTATTATATTTACTAGTACAAGTGTAGAGAACGGGGGAGATAAGGAGTTTAAAAGTCACAGGGGGTCATTTGATACGATTCTTTGCCCACTGTTATACTTAACCAGAATGGCTTTATTTCAAATATACAATTGCTGCAAAGCACATAATAAGGTCATTTTTTTTCTATTGTAATTAAATGTTAAAAAATTAAGACTCTGCAGGAGTTTTTATCCTTTTTTGAAATCAGCTTTAAAGTATTTTTTTCATTTGAATTAGAATAGAAAAATTGTTAAAACCCTGCCAATTTTATTTTTTCTCTACTTACTATTTGGGCAATTTTCCCTTCATTTCCTGTTCTGCAGGCACAACAGGAAGTGAGAGGAAATCTCTCCATTGGAAGATGTCCCCTCTTATCCTGTTCAGGTGGCAAGTAAATATATATATATATATATATGGGGCAGACTTGATGGACCTCTTGGTCTTTATTCTGCCGCCACTTTTCTTCCTTTCTGTGTGTCAAACAAGTGCCCCTGTTGGAAGATTTTGCTTCTCATCCTGTTCAGGGGGCAACTCAAAACTTTCTCTCAGACACAAAGTAAAAAAAAAAAATCATATATCAATAAGAAAAATGGGACAGACTCGATAGACCTCTTGGTCTTTTTTTTCAGCCGTCACTCTTCAATTTCTAACAAGTGTCCCCATTGGAAGATTTTGCCTCTCATCCTGTTCAGATGGCAACTCAAAATTTTAGATTTTTTTCCTTACTGTCTGTCCAAGAGACAATGGTCACCAGGACGAGTGGAGAGATTGAGTCTCTTCCCGTCAGGGGCACAGCATTAAAAACTTGACATGGGAGCTAACTCCTCAACTTACTATTTAAAACAAAAAATTGAGGGCTTTAGATACACTTAATTAACAATTCTGGTAATAAATAATACTCAGAATAGTTTCAAAAAGGCATTTTTAGCCTTTATTCATGTGCACATTAATTAAAAACAAGTACATAAATAAAAACAATAAAAAAAAAAAAAATCAAACAATAATAGAATATTACAAACAATATTAATTAGCTGATGTGTTGGTCTCATAGATTCTTGAGAGATGAAAATCAGTAGAGCTAAATTTACATTTTATAAACATTGCATCACCTGCTATTGATCTAAAACAGTATAGCATTTAAAAAAAAAAAAAATACGATAATAATGGAAGGTTCTCTTTCATGGTTTCAGTTAACCAATACAAAGCATTACATGAACACTACATCAATGCAGTGAGTAATATATACTATTGCTGTTCCTTGCTATGGACAGAATTTTACCCTGGCTATTTTCTCGGTTAAAATATATTAAATTTGACCCCTTCTTTCTTCATAGTATAGGTTAGTGAGCCCCTACAAGGCAGCAATTGGCTCCAGGAGGCAATTTTCATTATTCATCAAAAAATATCACCTAAATATAGCTGTGTACGAGATTAAAGCTTCTATACACTGTTTGTGGAAAAATTCATTCATTTGATTTTCTAACTGTTGTTGGGGACACATCAACGTTTCTGACTGCAAAGAGAAACAAAATTAAAGAAAAAGTGCCTTACCTAATAAGCAAAATCCAAACATTGTATGTGGTTTCCAGTTATAATTTACATGTGCAAGATAAATAGTACTTTTAGGGTCACAAATGTTTGCTTGTTTACACAAATATCTATAGCAGACATCACTAATTAGTGGACCATGGCCCGGATCTGGACCGAGTCACTATCCCATCAGGACCACCATGGTGCCACCATTTAGGAGCCAGTTATTCACTTCAGCTGCTGCCACCACTGTGATGATCACAGCACAGTGGAGAGTGGGAGCTTCTGGAGTTAACTTTTCAAGTGAACTAACAGGTGATTGGTTGATAGGATGAAGGGCGGTCCTAGCAATTAATCACCTGCTAGTTTACTTGAAAAGTTAACTCCTGAAGCTCCCGACCCGGCTGTGGATGCTCTGTGTTCCCAAAAGTAAGGTGCGAGAGTGAAGGGGCACAGTTGTGGGGGGGCTTCAATGTGAATGGGGTTGCAGAATTGAGAGGGGAATGGGGGGCAGAGCTGCAGGGGGGTTACAATCTGGATAAAATGGCAGATCTGTGAGGTTCTGTGATGTCAAAGGGGGCAGAGGACATCACTGTGAGGGAGGATGTGAAGGAGGGGGCAGAGGACACCACTGTGGGGGGGGGGTGTGTGGTGATGTGAAAGGGGGGGGGAAGAGGACAGCGCTATAAGAACGGGACTGTGATATAAGTGGAGTGGGGCCATGATGTGTCATTGCAGAAACATGCAATTTGGACCTCTGCTAGAAGAAAATTTTACTGATCGGACCTCTGTGACTTTTAACTCAAGACCCCCAATCTATAGTATAGGAATGTATAATAGAATTGTAGAGCCCTGGGGTTTAGTTGGGGAGCTCCTCGCCAAATTCCTTGCCAGAAGTAGCTACTGTAGTTGGTTATTAGGGATCCATTGATTTCTCCCTAAGTTTGGCCTGGTTGTACTTTCCTCTTTTATCACCAGGTGGCCGGGTACTTGGAGGTACTGGATTGAGAAGGACAACTCAAGGTCAGGTTATGGGTATAAGGGGTATCTCAGCCAATGGGCAGGGATTTTGTTGAATCCCTTGGCTTGCTGGGAGAGCCTATATATTTGGGTGAGGTCAGGTGATCCAGGTTCTTTTGCGCCACCCAGACGGGTGGACGGGTGTTGTCTGCCTGGGGCTGCTAGGCCGGAGATTGGGCCTATCCCAGGGGGCATCTGGCTGCCAGGCTGTGTGAGGGCCTATCCAGAGTAAGAGGGCAGCGCAGGGTTGGGACTGCGGCTTGCAGTCCAACCAAAAGTGATGGTTCTGCCGGCCGGAGAACCTGTCGTAGTCGGAGGTAGAAGGGAAGGTGTTGCCACTAAGGGATAAATCGCCTTTACTAGGAACCACAGTGAGTAACTGAAGCAAGTACCATAGCAGTATGCTGACCGAACGGGCACGGTGGAGAATCGGGAAACTTCAGGCGATGACCAAGCCAGGGACCCAACCAGCGGAGGTGACACTTGCAGAGCAGCCTTGTGTGTCAAACTAGGGACTGAGCCAGTCAGCAGAGGTGAAGCTTGAAGGTATTCCAAGTGCCAAACTAGGGAACCAGCAGGGAAGCGTGGGTGACGCTTGAGGGAGATACCATCGCAAAGGCCCTGAGGAGCTCACAGGATTCAGAGTCAGTGAATCAGAGGGTCCAGTGAGAGACCAAGGGGCTGAAGAACTACAAGGATAAGTTGTAGTACAGCTGAGAGAACTGTTACTTTGAGTTAGGAACTGTTTAAGTACTGTTACAATAAGCAGGTGCAGAAGAGGCACCTTGCTGGGGCCTTTCCCTGTACAGCTGTCCTCCTCTTGAAGTCTTGGAGTCCGCCATTGAAATTGCAACTACCTGGCCCTAACCCTCTTTCCCTTTCAAAATATAAAAAGGACTGTCAAAGAAATAAAACCTCTTTTACACCCAAAAAGTGTCTGGCGCCCAATGACTTTTACCACCTTTACACCCACTATGCCACCACATATTGAAGGATGTCAACTATCTTTGGCCTTGAAGGTTCTCATTATGCCCTGTACACACGATCGGACATTGATCGGACATTCCGACAGCAAAATCCATGGATTTTTTCCGACGGATGTTGGCTCAAACTTGTCTTGCATACACACGGTCACACAAAGTTGTCGGAAAATTTGATCGTTCTGAATGCGGTGACGTAAAACACGTACGTCAGGACTATAAACGGGGCAGTAGCCAATAGCTTTCGTCTCTTAATTTATTCTGAGCATGCATGGCAGTTTGTGCGTCGGATTTGTGTACACCCGATTGGAATTTCCGACAACGGATTTTGTTGTCGGAAAATTTTATAGCAAGCTCTCAAACTTTGTGTGTCGGAAATTCCTATGGAAAATGTGTGATGGAGCCCACACACGGTCTGAATTTCCGACAACAAGGTCCTATCGTGTGTACAGGGCATTAGACTGGAAGAGGTCATAGATTCTGCTACAGAACATTGCAAAAAAAAAAAGTTTGTTTAGATTTAGAAGTATATTGTATATGCATAATCAGATTTATAAATATATTCTAGTATATTAGAATATATCCAATAAAATAACCCAATGGGCCCATGTACTTAGAATGTTCTTATAAATGTGCAATATACGAAGACTGAAAGTAATGCAAAAGTGGGCATAACTTTCTTATTACCTTACATAGGTTGTTGAAATTTCACGTTAGTGGAGTAACTCTTCCACCATATTAACTCTTCTTCTTCTCTTTCATTGCAGATAAATAATAATAAAGCATAACTAACGTGCCATCATTGAGTTCTTCACGAAGGAGGGGTGCAGGCTGTCTGACATCTACAGAAGTTTACAGAATGCTTATGGAGATGACACCTTTGACAAGAGTGATGACTTGTCATTGGTGACTCTTGTCAATGGTGTCGTCTTTGTAAGCATTATGTAGATGTCAGGCAGCCTGCACCCCTCCTTAGACAAGATCTTGATGACTGCACATTGCTGCTTCTTGGAGTCCATTATTTACCTGCAATGAAAAATAAGATAAGTTACTCTACCAACATGTAAAGTTAGTGAGACCCGTAGGAGAGAATAGACGGAGGGGATGCATGACTATGGGAGGAACAGGGGTCAGGGAACGGTCAGTCAGGTCAGTGGTGGGTCACAGGTTCAGCTCTTACCTGATTGGAGGTAGAAGTTGGTGGGGGCTGGATTCAGAGGTTGGGGTCCGGTGTAGGGGGTGGATTCTGCATCACTCGGAGAAGTTTGGAGAGGAGACATCTTCCCACCCTCCCGCCCTGGTGTTAGGAGTCAGCAGGTTGGATAGGTATGGGTTGTATTGGTATTTTATGAATACGGTTGAAGGGTTTGTGTCATTCAACTTTATTTTCAAAAAAAAAAAAAAAAAAAACAAAATATAATAAGGAAAACAAAGAATAATTAAAAATAAATAAATAAATAAATAAATAAATAAATAATAATAATAATAAGTAAAATAAAATAAATAAAAAATAAATAAATAAATAAATAAATAAATTTAAAAAAAAAAAAAAAAATTTATAATTCTCGTTGTCTACGGTAAAATGTAATGTTGTGGTGTATTTTAAACTTGTCACAGCAGTTGGCGGTTCAAGGGGTCTTTGGGTGTCAATACAAATTTTACATGGTCACAGGAGTAGTGGGGCCCATCTAAGGATGGCGCTTACATTTGTTAGCGGTGGTTCTCCCAGGAGATAAATCCCCTGGGGGAGGGGAATATGGAGTTAGTTGTGATGTCCGAGTGTCCTCGAGCCTGTTGGGGCACAGCTGAGGATGTAGACCGTTTACAGTTATAAAGTGTGCCTTTTTTAAGATACCCAAAGACCTCTTGCTGTTGGACATTATTTTGTTATTTGTTTTCATGTTCTTTTTGTTATTTATTATTTGGTTAATAAAATTGGCTGCTGTGGCCTTATAAAACCCATGTCACGCAGTCTGTGTCTTTAATTTAATGGTAAGACCCAAGGTTGACGAATCCTTTAGTCATGACTGACCTATGTATGTTATAAAAAAAAGTTACGACCACTTTTCTATTACTTTCAGTAAAGCCCTTGTACTTATGAGTTTAAACAGACTTGTGTTTGCTTAATTCTTTTATTGACTTCATAAACAGATAGAATACAAATAGAATACTGTGTTTCAAGGCACAGTTTAACGACAACGCATGCACACACAAATGTTACATAACTTCCGTGCATCTCATAATCCAATCGTAAAAAAGGAAACAAGTGCATGCCAGTTAAATGAAAGTTTTCAGATCCATATATTTTTTTTTAAAGAAATGCGTTGAGTCAGTGATGGCATTATCAAACGCTCTGATTTTTCGGACATTCATCCAAAAGTTCTCATCAAAAATCTTGTGTGGGAACCTTCATCCAGGAGACCTGTGGTCAATGAGGGCACCCCAGATGAACATCCTTTCTGATTAATTTGTTGTGCTCTGTACATAATAGCCTGCATCCTGACTCTATGAATCATGGTGGATCTCACACTCTCCATGGTTAGAGCTTTTGTTAACCATTGAATTATCCTTCTCTTGAGTGTCTACCTTGTTTATATCAAGTGCAACGTAATTGTTCAGTCCTATCCTTTATCTGTGAATTCTGTGAATGGCTATCTCTTAAGACATTTGCTTACATGATCTATACCTGGGATGTATGATTATGGTTTTACCTGAAGGAGTCAAATAGGTAAATTCAGAGCATTTAGGGATTTATTTATAAAATAAAAATTAAATTGGGCAAAACAAATGATCTGAGAATCAGAAGACATTTAAAACCTTCACAGCATTTACAAGTTTTTCCATTAGACTGGAGAACTTTTTTTTTTCAATGTTGCATGTCCATCGATTTTGGCTTCAATAGCCCTCACTTCTGATCCAGTCTGAGGCCCATCAAACGCCTCGCTCTATCCAAAACTGAAAAAAAAGTTTTGGCTGGAGTTTGAACGTGCATTTGGTAGGTTGGGTTGCCATGTTTTATCCAGGATATCATATATTTTTTCCTGAATGGCTCCTACAGTGAATGGCAGGAATGATACATCTTATGTAATGCCAGTAAACAAATGTCCTGGATAAACTGTCACAGAAGTCTGGAAATAAAAGATGCAATGGTAATTGAAGATTGTTTTATAAATGGCCATTGGCTGCAAGGATCCCATCAGTTAGAGATGATGCCATGCTTGCCTTGTCCATCCAGGTAAGGGTTGTATGTAGACATTATGCTGCCCAAGGCACCCAAGAATGATGACACCTTTGGATACGGGTTCCAAAGTTTTTTTGAAAGAGCCACGTAGGTATATTTGGGACATTTAGGGATCTGCTTATATTAAAAAAGTCCTACTGTGTGAGTTGGGCAAAATGAATGTCCTGACAGTAAATAGAGAATCAGAAGACAATTAAAACCTAGACAGCATTTCCAACTTTTCCATTTGACTGTAAAATTTTTTTTTCAATGTTGCATGTCCTATACTTTCAGTTATGATTACCCTCACCTCCGGTCCAGACTGAGATCCATCAAACAGATAGGAAATCAGACAAAGTCTCCTCTGAAACTGAAAAAACGTTTTGACTGGAGTTGGAACTTAATGTATTTGGTAGGTTGGGGTGGCCATGTTTTATGCCGGATGTCCTGTTTTTTTTCCTGGATCTACCTACATGAGTACATGAGTCCTACAGTGAAAGACAGGAATGATACCTCCAGAGTAATGCCAGTAAACAAAAGCCTTATGCCGCGTACACACGGTCGGACTTTTCGTCTACAAAAGTCCGACGGACGCCGACGGACTAAAGCTGGCTGACAATCCGATCGTGTGTGGGCTTCCCCGGACTTTCAGCGGACTTTTCGAGCCTCAAATCTGACAGACTTTAGATTTGAAACATGCTTCAAATCTTTACATCGTAACTACGTCTGACCCAGAAATCTGCTGTCCGACGGGCAAAAACCCACGCTAGGGCAGCTATTGGCTAATGGCTATCAACTTCCTTATTTTAGTCCGGTGTACATCATCACGTACGAATCCGTCGGACTTTTGTGTGATCGTATGTAGGCAAGTCCGTTCGTAAGAAAGTCTGCCGCAAGTCCACCAAAAGTCCGACAAAAGTCCGTTGAAAGTCTGTCGGACAGGCTGTCGGACTTTTGTAGCTGAAAAGTCCGACCGTGTGTACGCGGCCTTAGATAGCTCATCACAAAAGTCTGGGATGGAACTAAAAGATTTAATGGTGATTGAAGGTTGTTTCATTGGTGGCCATTGGCGGAAAGAATCCCACCAGTTGGGGATGATTCCATGCTTGCCTTGTCCACCCAGCAAGGACTGGATGTGGACATTATGCTGTCCCAAACACCCAAGAATGATGACACCTTCAGATATGGGGTTTCAAAGTTTTTTGAAAGAGCCACCTAGGTAGACTCAGGACATTTAGTTATCCATTTACAAAAAAAGTCCTTCTGTGTGAATTGGGTGAAGCGAATGTTCTGCGGGACAGTAATTGGTGAATCAGAAGACAACTAAAACCTATACAACATTTCCAACCTTTTCCATTTGACTTTTTCTTTTGAATGTTGCATGTCCCTCAACTGCGGTTCTGATTGTCCTCACTTACAGTCCAGTCTGAGATCCATCAGACAGATAGGAAGTCAGTTCTCAGAGGTTTGAACCCCTCCTCCCTCTTTCCAAAACTGGAAAATAGGTTTTGGCTGGAGTTGAAAACTGAATGCATTTCATAGGTTGGGTTACTGTCTGTTATGTTTCATCCAGGATGTATTATTTTTTCCTGCATTTACCTACATGGCTTCTACAGTGGAAGGCAAGAATGATACCTCCAGTATAGTGCCAGATGCCGGTTCCAACATTTCTGTCTCATCATTTTTTTTCAAGAAAGCTAAAAGCAACAATGTGCTGACTAACTGATGTCCAGAGCTAGAGTACTATTCAACAATGTACGTATATGTCCATTGTATCCCAACTGACTCTTGGTGATTCTATGAATCGGCTCTCTGGGCACCATGTCTGATACACAGGAAAGCTATTTTCAATCAAATTTTCATGGCATTTTTTTTTTCAAGGCAAGTTTCCCTGCATTCCCCTCCTCCCTCCAGTTACTTTGCTGGATTTACCCGAAGAAGCTCAGATATAATCAAACAAGGGGACAAATAAATAACACACGTTGTACATTTTAAGGCTATTATGTGCCCTTCTCTACCCTGCTGTCCCAGACCCACAACCTCTAACTAAAGACAAAGCTTTTTTCCCCATTTAGGATAAAGTAAGGGAGAGTTATAACTCCTATCAATTTTTCTTTTGCCTCCTATGTCCCATTGGGGGGATCTCCCATCACTTCCTGTCCTATAGCCAAAACAGGAAGTGAGAAGAAGTCTCCAACGTGAGGGGTGTCAAAACTTGTAATTTTCTTTCACTTTCAATGATAATAGTAAACATGGCAAATAGAGAAGGTGAAAATCCGACGGGTGTACTGATCCATCTCCACTCTATCCAAAACTAATAGAAGTTTTGTCTTTAGTTATAGTTTAAACTCCCTTTTCTGTTGTATCATCTGCCCCCTGTAATAAACTCCAAGGTAACCCCCGACATGAACAATTGGTCTCTACTTGGCTCTATTATGGTGTCACCATTTAGAAGTTCTGAGGATGTTCTCCAACTCAGGGGGGAGAACATCCTCTGTGTATTTCTTCCAGATCTGTGCAGTAATCCAGTGTGGGGCTTTCTGTAATAAAGACCGCTCACTGCTGCGCTCTCTCTCCTTGTGCAGGGTGACTGGTCTTGTCTCCGCCCCCCTCCTGTAGTTTTCTGCTGGCAGCCTGTAGTGGGTGGAACCTGCTGGGCCCCTCCCACAGCTCTGCTCTCTGCACAGGTCCTGTACAGCACAGTGATGATGTCACTGCTACTTTTACAGGGTACTATCTGGATTTGTGAGTGCATTTGGTGCACACAAAGTGGATAAATATACTTTGTGACTATTGAAGATTATATATGTCATTGAATTGTTTTCTGTGCCCAGAGTTCAGCTTCAAAGTGATATTAATGGCATGACATACTTACCTGCTCCGTGTAGTGGTTTCGCACAGAGCAGCCCAGATCTTTCTCTTTTTGTGTCCCCCGCCAGCACTCCTGGCCCCTCCTTCCTGCTGATTGCCCCCAGAGCAAACAGCTTGCTCTGGGGCCACCCAAGCAGACTCGCTCCCGAGCCGCTGCTCCGCATGTCCATTCACACACAGAGCCATAGCTCAGCCTCACCCCCCTCTCTCCTCATTGGCTCACTGGCTATGTTTGACAGTAGTGGGAGCCAATGGTTCCCACTGCTGCCTAAGCCAATGAGGAGGGAGAGTCCCCAGACAGCCGAGGCTCTCATGCACATTGCTGGATCGGGATGGAAAGGCTCAGGAAAGTATTGGGGGGGGGGGGTGCTGCACACAGAAGGTTTTTTACCTTCATGCATAGAATGCATGAAGGTAAAAAACCTTGAGCCTTTTCCCTAGGCTCAAATCTATGTTGTTGCGGTAGATGTGGTTTTCTGGCACATTTTGCATTTTAGAACACACAATTTTGATGCGTTTTGCTTTTTTTTTCCTCTATAAGAAACTGTGAATAGCTTGTTGCTAAGGAGCGGGTGGCCGTCGCGTCCTTAACAACCGATGAGTCATCAGCTTAGTGATTCCCCACTGACAGTTGAATGTTGTTGGCAATAAAAACATTGTGAAAAAAATGGCGTGGGGTCCCCCCAATCCATACCAGGCCCAGGCATGTACTGGCCATCGGGACTACCGGGAGTTTCCCGGTGGGCCGATGGCTCAGTGGGCCGGTTTCAGTGACAGCGGAGGTAGAGCGAACGGGGACTCCCAAACCCTGTCCACCAATAAGCTAATCTCCCGCTGTGCAACTGTTTAGGAAAAAAAAACTTCTCCGGGTCTCCCCTGTGTTCAGTGGGGGCCGGGGGACAGAAAGCGGACTATTTCATCACTTTCGGCTTTGGGCAGATTAACCATTGAAGGCCGGCCTGTGCTATATCAGTGCACTGGAGCTGGCCAGGAGCGCTGGTACGGATTAATCCGCCTAAAGCCGAAAGTGATGAAATAGTCCGCTTTCTGTCCCCCGGCCCCCACTGAACACAGGGGAGAAGTTTTTTTTATAAACAGCTCTAAGGAGTCAGGAGATTCGCTGATTGGTGGACAGTATTTCGGAATCCTCGGCTGCTCACCTCGCCCCCCCCCCCCCCCCAGTTTCCTCCAGCCCTAGTTACCCAGCTCTGTGGTAGGAAATGGTAGGTGACCCTGCGCCACCGTATCTATCAAGCAAATGTGTGTGGTAATAATGAGATCAAAATAAGTGGGTTTTCAAAATGTATAGGAAAAAATGTGTAAAAATAAAAAATGTGTATATATAAAAAAGAAAAGAAGTGGAATTGCTGCCTCTACATATTGCTGCCACCTAAGTGGAGCACAAAATGGAATTTCTCCATTTCTACACCTCTTAATTCCACCCAGCTCTGTGGTGTCCAGGAGGAAGGGAGAGGACCAGAAGTGCACAGCTGGTCCCGGGCTCCCAGCTCCAGAGGAACCACCTGCAGGACAAGCACTGCACCCGGGACCTAGGTAGAAGAAGCTGTGCAGACCAGGTACTGGGGGGGACTAACATTGATGGGAACTTATGAGGCTGTGCTGATAGGCACTGTTCAGGCTGCATCAATGGACACTGGTGTGGCTGCATTATTGGGCACTGGTGTGGCTGCATTATTGGGCACTGGTGTGGCTGCATTATTGGGCACTGGTGTGGCTGCGCTTATGGGCACTGATCAGGCTGAATTAATGGGCACTGATCAGGCTGAATTAATGGGCACTGGTGTGGCTGCATTAATCGGCACTGGTGTGGCTGCATTAATGGGCACTGGTGTGGCTGCATTATTGGGCACTGGTGTGGCTGCGCTGATGGGCACTGATCAGGCTGAATTAATGAGCACTGGTGTGGCTGCATTAATGGGCACTGGTGTGGATGCGCTGATGGGCACTGGTGTGGCTGCGCTGATGGGCACTGGTGTGGCTGCATTAATGGGCACTGGTGTGGCTGCACTGATGGGCACTGATCATGCTACATTAATGGGCACTGGTGTGGCTCCGCTGAAAAAAATGCACTGTCACTGTACTAATGATACTGGTAGGGAAGGGTTTAACATCAGGGGCGATCAAGGGGTTAAATGTGTTCCCTGGAAGTGATTACTAACTGTGTGGAGGATGGTTTGACTGGGGGAAAACAGGTATCCGTGTTCCTGCTTAGCAGGAACACAAGATCTCCCTCTTCCCCACTAACAGAATGGAGATCTGCCTTGTTTATCGTTGTTTGCCTCTCTACGAACGATCGCCGGACCAGCTGATTGGCTCCCTCTGTGTCCAATCACAGTGGGAGCGGGACACCGGGGGCCGGCACATGCCCCATACCCGAAAGAAGCGAACAACGTACAGGTATGTTGTTTCGAGCAGCCGGTCCGCCAGAAGCAGTTATCTACAGTCTTCTCTTCTCTACATCTGTTCAAAGTGCAGAAATAATAAAGCTTGTCTGAGCTTTCAGAAAGCAGGGGGCAGGGAGCTGAAGTTACATTGTGCAGTGCTCAGTGATAGCTGATTGGAGGGAAGGGACAACCCCCCCCCTCTTTCACACAGGAACAGAGCTAAGGCTGTCAACCAAAGGCTGTGTGCTGGTGCTCCCTCCCCTGTCACCTTTTCACCGGTGTCAGGAAAACCTGTGAGCAGGGACTCATGCTGATTGCAGAGGAACGAAGCATCAGACAGAAATACCACTTAGTGCTTTGGACTGAGACAAGTACACACTATAGAGGGATGTGCTTTGTTCATATTTCATTTCGGAAGTTTACAACCACTTTAACCCTAGCCACTAAAAGAACCAGAAGGATTTACCCCCCTTCCTGACCAGGCCATTTTTTGCGATACGGCACTGAGTCGCTTTAACTGAGAATTTGGAGGTCGTGCGACGTTGCACCCAAACAAAATTGACATCCTTTTTTTCCCCACAAATAGAGCTTTCTTTTGGTGGTATTTGATCATCTCTGTGGTTTTTATTTTTTGCGCTATAAATAAAAAAGAACAACAATTTTGAAAAAAAAGCAATATTTTTTTTTCACTTTTTGCTATAATAAATAAAATAAATTTCTTCCTCAGTTTAGCCTGATATGAATTCTTCTACATATTTTTGGTAAATAAAAATTGCAATAAGCCTATATTGATTGGTTTGCGCAAAAGTTATAGCGTCTACAAAATAGGGGATAGATTTATGGCGTTTTTATTATTTATTTTTTTTCTAGTAATGGTGGCGATCTGCGTTTTTTAGCGGGACTGCGACATTGCGGCGGACAGATCGGACACTTTTTTGGGATCATTGACAATTATACAGCGATCAGGGCTATAAAAATGCACTGATTACTGTATAAATGACACTGGCAGGGAAGAGGTTAACACTAGGGGGCGATCAAGGGGTTAAATGTTCCCTAGGGAGGTGTTTCTAACTGTGAGGGGGGAGGGGACTGACTGGAGGAGGAGAGAGATCGCTGTTCCTGATCACTAGGAACTGCAGATGTGTCTCCTCTCCCCTGACAGAACGGGGGTTCCGTTTGTTTGCATTAACAGATCCCCGTTCTGGCTCTCTGTGGAGCGATCGCGGGGTGGCCAGCGGACATCGCGGCCGCCGGCCACGCGCATCGGCTCCTGGCGCCCACTATATCTATTACGTGAACCGACGTACAGCTGCGGCAATTCCCGTAATAGAGCCAACCTACCGCAGGATAATGATGGCGGCCGGTCGGCAACTGGCTAGGGGAGCCCCACTGCAAGCGTCGCTTTTTTTTTTTTTCCTATTCCCGGAGTTGAGCTTTAACATTGAAGATGCGTACAGTTTCATTCTTTGAATGGGAAGGCTGTGACATAATCCAACCCCCCCCCACCCAAAAAAAAAAATTTTTGGTTGGAGCCGGCGTTGCCGTCTAAATTTCTACTGGAGGAACTATTTCCAGGATAAAAGTGTAATCCGAACGTTCGCTCTCGCCTACGCGCCGGTCTCGGTGAAATGTTTACGAAGCGCTTTGACAGCTGTAAAGTGTTAAATTACAGGTTTGTTCGCTCGTATCCCCCGACACGCGGGATGTCACCCCGCCGCAATATAGTCACCGCGTCATTTTCCAGGGGGGGGGGGGGAATAAACGCCGATCAGAAGATTAAATGTCTAGATAATGAATAGATAACGAGGATAATGAAGTGATTGCACAACATGAACGTTAGTAAAATTCACAGGAATACATCAATTATGAATAATGAATAAAGAGTAGGGATCAGAACGTTTGGTTGGGTCTGCAGTGAGTTTGGTGAACAGGACCACCGATCGGGCGCCCAATCCAAACCTACTGAAGTCAAAGGGAGCCGAACGTTAAAAATCAGTTCTGGCCATTCTCTAGGCTAACAGGCAAGGGATCGTCATGGGCAATGCTGGGGCATCTAGAGCCCAGAGAAAACATGTCTGCACCCCAAAATCCCACCCCTCCCCCCAAGGTGTATGAGCATTATGTGTCAGCAAAAATTCCCCCCCCCCCAAAAAAAAATTAGGCACTTACCTCCTAAGAATAGATTCCCCCTCCGCCCTGTACAAATACATATCCCTGCTGAAATACCAAAACAACTGCCCCCCCAAAAAAAATCACCCCTCCTAGCACAAATCCTCTACCCCTCAAATTTCTCCTCCGGGTATACATACTCTCCCCCCACTCCAAATCCCTCCTCCCATGCACCAAATCCCCCCAAAACAATTGCCACCCTCAAAAAAAAATCACCCCACCTAGCACAAATCCTCTACCCCTCAAGTTTCTCCTCTGGGTATACATATCTCCCCCCACTCCAAATCCCTCTCCCAGCTCAAATCATCCCCCTCCCATCCCCCAAATCCCCCCTCAAGAAAAATCACCCCTCCTAGCACAAATCCTCTACCTCTAAAATTTCTCCTCCGGGTATACATACCCCCCCCACTCCATATCCCTCCCCCAGCACAAATCCCCCCCCCGCCATCCCCAAAACAAATGCTACCCTCAAAAAAAATCACCCCTCCTAGCACAAATCCTTACCTCTAAAATTTCTCCGGGTATACATACCCCCCCCCCCACTCCATATCCCTCTCCCAGCACAAATCCTCCCCACCCCCCCAAAACAGATACCACCCTAAAAAAAAAAACCCCTCCTAGCACAAATCCTCTACCCCTCAAATTTCTCCTTGGGGTATACATACTCCCCCCCCCCCACTCCAAATCCCTCTCCCAGCACAAATCCCCCCCCCCCGCCATCCCCAAAACAAATGCTACCCTCAAAAAAAATCACCCCTTCTAGCACAAATCCTCTACCCCTCAAATTTCTCCTCTGGGTATACATACCCCCCCCACTCCAAATCCCCCCTCCCATCCCCCAAATCCCCCCTCCCATCCCCCAAATCCCCCCAAAACAAATACCACCCTCAAAAAAATCACCCCTCCTAGCACAAATCCTCTACCCCTCAAATTTCCCCCCACCCCCACTCTAAATTCCCTACCCAGCACAAATGCTCACCAATCATCACAATTTCCCCCCCCCCTCCAAGAAAATGTCCCTTCTAGCACAATTCCCCTCCCACTCTTTGATATCACCACTTCTAGCACAACCTCTCCTCAAATCCCCCCTCCTAATACAAATCCCCCTCCCCCATCCCGTCTTCCAACACAAATCAAAAAACAAAATTTCCCCTCCTAGAACGATTCTTATCCCTTATCACCCCCCTAATTCCCCCTCCCAACACACATTCCCTTCCCCAATCTTCTCGCAGCACCCCCCACCTCACATGATACTATAGTGCCCAGGGCACTCGTCCCTCCTGCCCACCCCGTGCCCTGGCCCTGGTCATGGGGGGGATGGGCACTGCCTTGGGGAATATGTATCGAAGCAAAAAAAAAGAAATTAGTTTGGTGGGAGCAGTGATTTTTAGTGTTTAAGGCCCCATTCACACTTGTGCGACTTCTCATGCAACTTTGGACACCAAAGTCAGAAGGCAAGTTGCACCCCAATGAGTTCCGATCATATCTGTGCCAGTTAAAGTAGTGCACTCCTTTGGTCTGACTTTCATGCGACTTGAGGGTCATAGACTTTAATGTCAACCCTCAAAAGTCGCGTGAAAGTCGCACCTGCGTGATAGACATGCGACTTGTGTGCGACTTTGTAGAGCAAAATCTCATATGTTTAAAACCAGAGTTGCAACAAAGTCATACTCATCCAAAATCGCATCAAAGTCACACTGTAAAGTCACAATTGACTTTATAAGTCTCCCAAGTGTAAGCGGATTCTAAAGGGCAACATCAAAAACGCAAAATTCCTTTAAGTAACATGCCCGGGGGGGGGGGGGGGGGGGGCTCTGACCCCGACTGTGAAGTGGCCCATTTGTAAGATGTATACAACCTACGGATATTTTTGGAAAAAAAAAACAGTTTAAATTGCAAATGAATGACAGTTCTCAGCTGTTTGTAGGGGATTCCTTCCACCTATACCAGACCCTTATCCTGGATCAGGGCCCTATTTTGGTGTATATGGGGGACCCCCACAAAAAAAAAAAGAACAGGCTTTTAGGGGTTAAAACAAGAGGCGGGGAGGCACAATGCCTTATTTACTCCCTTCTGGTCTGTTTAATATACCTTTGAAAGATTTTTCTTTTATCTGTTAAATAATATAACATAATAATATAATAATATTTGTAATAATATGTAATGCTATAATAATTATATATTGATTGTATTAGAATTATTTTATATATATATATATATATATATATATATATATATATATATATTATAATAACAATAATAATAATTGTATTAATATATGATATTATAATAAAATATCATAATTAATGCATTCATTATATTACATTGATAGAACTATTACTATAATTAATTATATTATACTATCAGAATTATATAATAATGAAAAATATAAAATAATTATATATAAATAATTATATATAATAATTAAATATATAATAATAATAATATAATAATAATTAAATATAAATATATATAAATAAATAAATGAGTACACACACATTTACAGTGCTTTGAAAAAGTATTCATACCCCTTGGAATTTTCCACATTTTGTCAGGTTACCATCAAAAAACGTAATGTATTTTATTATTGTTCCACTTGACCCTCCCTTCTAGATTGTAAGCTCTAACTAGCAGGGCCCTCTGATCCCTCCTGTATTGAATTGTATTGTACTTGTACTGTCTGCCCTCATGTTGTAAAGCGCTGCGCAAACTGTTGGCGCTATATAAATCCTGTATAATAATAATAATAAGAAGAAGAAGAAGAAGAAGAATATTGGGATTTTATGTGAGAGACCAACACAAAGTGGCACATAATTGTGAAGTGGAAGAAAAATGATAAATGGTTTTCATTTTTTTTTTACAAATAAATATGTGAAAAGTGTGGGGTACATTTGTATGGCGCCCCCCTGAGTCAATACTTTGTAGAACCGCCTTTCACTGCAATTACAGCTGCAAGTCTTTTTGGGGATGTCTCTACCAGCTTTACACATCTAGAGAGGGACATTTTTGCCCATTCTTCTTTGCAAAATATCTCAAGCTCTGTCAGATTGGATGGAGAGCGTCTGTGAACAGCAATTTTCAAGTCTTGCCACAGATTCTCAATTGGATTCAGGTCTGGACTTTGACTGGGCCATTCTAACACATGAATATGCTTTGATCTAAACCATTCCATTGTAGCTCTGGCTGTATGTTTAGGGTCCTTGTCCTGCTGGAAGGTGAACATCCGCCCCAGTCTCAAGTCTTTTGCAGACACTAACAGATTTTCTTCTAATGCCGCGTATGCACGACCGGTTTTGCCATCGGAATAAACTCTGAAGGTTTCTCCGACGGAACTCCTACAGAATTCCATTCAAGCCGTCTTACCTACACACGGTCAAACCAAAGTCCGACCGTCCAGAACGCGGTGACGTACAGCACTTACGACGGGACTAGAAAAAGGATGTTCAATAGCCAGTAGCCAATAGCTTCCGTCTCGTACTTGCTTCAGAGCATGCGTCGTTTTTGGTCCATCGGAACAGTATACAGACGAGCGGTTTTCCCGATAGGAATGGGTTCCTTCGAAAATATTTAGAACATGTCTTATTTCTAGGTCCGTCAGAATTTTTGAAAAAAAAAAAGTCCGATGAGGCAAACACACGATCGGAATAGACGATAAAAAGCTTCCGTCTGACTTTTTCTGTCGGACATTCTGCTCGTGTGTACGCGGCTTAAGATTGTCCTGTATTTGGCTCCATCCATCTTCCCATCAACTCTGACCAGCTTCCCTGTCCCTTCTGAAGGAAAGCATCCCCACAACATGATGCTGCCACCACCATGTTTCACGGTGGGGATGGTGTGTTCAGAGTGATGTGCAGTGTTAGTTTTCCACCACACATAGTGTTTTGCTTTTAGGTCAAAAAGTTCAATTTTGGTCTCATCTGATCAGAGCACCTTCTTCCACATGTTTGCTGTGTCCCCCACATGGCTTCTCACAAACTGCAAACAGGACTTCTTATGGGTTTCTTTCACTTTGCTTTCTTCTGGCCACTCTTCAATAAAGGTCAGATTTGTGGAGTGTAGACTAATAGTTGTCCTGTGGACAGATTCTCCCACCTGAGCTGTGGATCTCTGCAGCTCCTCCAGAGTTACCATGGGCCTCTTGGCTGCTTCTCTGATTAATATTCTCCTTGCCCGGCCTGTCAGTTTAGGTGGACGGCCATGTCTTGGTAGGTTTGCAGTTGTGCCATACTCTTTTCATTTTCAGATGATGGATTGAACAGTGCTCCGTGAGATGTTCAAAGCTTGGGATATTTTTTTATAACCTAATCCTGCTTTAAACTTCTCCACAACGTTATCCCTGACCTGTCTGGTGTGTTCCTTGGCCTTCATGATGCTGTTTGTTCACGAAGGTTCTCTAACAAACTCTGAGGGCTTCACAGAACAGCTGTATTTATACTGAGATTAAATTACACACAGGTGGGCTCTATTTACTAATTAGGTGACTTCTATAGGCAATTAGTTCCACCAGATTTTAGTTAGGGGTATCAGAGTAAAAGGGGGCTGAATACAAATGCACGTCACACTTTTCACATATTTATTTGTAGAATATTTTGAAAACAATTTATCATTTTCCTTTCACTTCACAATTATGTGCCACTTTGTCTTGGTCTATCACATACAATCCCAATAAAAAAGATTTACGTTTTTGGTTGTAACATGACAAAATGTGGAAATTTTCAAGGGGTATGAATACTTTTTTAAAGGCACTGTATATAACAATAAAAGTAATAATACTATGAATAATAATCTAAGAATAATAATATAATAATACATGTATTAATGGATTCTATTATAATTAATAATAATTATAATAATAATTATATTAGTATAATAATAATAATAATAATAATAATAATAACAATAATAATAATAAGTATTATAATTAATTGTATTATAATAATTATATATGAGTTAAAAATAATGATATGATATTAATTAAATATACTGTGTATATATACATACATATATATATATATATATATATATATATACACACACACACACACACACACACACACACACACACACACACATATATATATGTGTGTGTGTGTGTGTGTGTGTGTGTGTGTGTGTGTGTGTGTGTGTGTGTGTGTATATACACATATATACACAGTATATCTATTTAATATTATATCATTATTTTTAACTGGTATATAATTATTTTATTACAATTAATTAAAATACTTATTATTATTATTCATAAACTAATATAATTATTATTATAATTATTATTAATTATAATAGAATCTATTAATACATGTATACACACATACACATACACATGTATGTATATATATATATATATATATATATATATATATATATATATATATATATGTATATATATATATATATTAATAAATAAATAAAAACATACTGATCAGCTATAACAAGTAAAGGAAATATCTTGTTACAATGGCATCTGAAAATTGGTGGGTATATTAGGCAGCAAGTGAACATGTTGTCCATGAAGTTGATGTGGTGAAAGCAGAGAGAAAATGGGTATCGCAGTTTGTTGTGTATGGGGCTGTGAAGCCCATGGTGACCCGTGTCCACAGCCAAAAGCTTCTACAACGGTCACATGAACATCAGAACTGGAGTACGGAGAAATGGGAGAAGGTGGCCTGGTTTAGTGAATAATGTTTTCTTTTACATCATGTGAATGGTCGGGTGTGAGTGTCACTTACCTTGGGGAAGAGATGGCACCAGGATGTGGTATAAGAAGACAAGCTGGTGGAGGCAGTGTGATGCTTTGGGCAACGTTCTGCTGGGAAACCTTGGGTCCTGCCATCCATGTGGATGTTACTTTGGTGTCCATATCTCAATGGGTTAGGGCTGATCAGTATATATATATATATATATAATAAATGCAAAAAAAACTAATACCTGGTAATTCAGCCATAAATCTTGCCATCTCATAACTTCCTGAGCTCGTTGTCTGTGCTGCACTCTTAAGCCTCGTACACATGATCGGATTGTTCGCCAACAAAACCGTGGAATTTTGTCCGAAGGGCGTTGGCCCAAAATTGTCTTGCATACACACGGCCACACAATTGTTGGCCAACAATTACGAACGTAGTGACGTACTACGTGGTTTTTCAGGTCTTTAGCGCCACCCTTTGGGCTCCTTCTGCTAATTTCGTGTTAGTAGAAGTTTGATGAGTGTTGATTCGTGCTTTTCTTTTCGCGCTTTTCAGTTCATTTCTGAATGGCCGTTCGTCAACCAGACATGTTGTGGAATCGGAGGAGATAATGTGTTATTTATTATTGGCCTTGGAGTTATTGCTTTGACATTATTTTTTTGGTTGAATAATAATTATTTGATTTTGTATATTTTCTATATTTTTGGATGCATAGAATGCACTTTTTGGTTAAGTTCTATTGGCAGATAGCATGTCTAATTTTATTTGTTTTCTTTTTTTAATGCACAATAAAAAAAATTGTGTAGAATAATACTTGGCTGTGTGTTTTACTTCAAATGTAAAATTGACAAGGGACTTTGATCTTTGATCTTAAAAACTACGGATAATGGTGTTGTGGTAACTTACCCAAATAAAAAAAAAAAGCATAATAATATTATTCTTGATATCACTATAAAAAAAAGCCTTTAAAAATAAGTTTGCAATAACTCCATCAGTATCACCAGCAAAGCAGCTTCATTATTATCCCATTAAAGAAGAAGAGAATTGTGCGCTGCATTTCGAGGTTTCAAAATTTGCACGAATGTTAATTCTCCATTACAAACGCTAGTTTACAAGACCGGCCGCTTCCAGCGCATCCTTGCTTCCCAGCATGCTGTTTGTACTATGGACTTTTGTCCGACGGACTTGTGTACACACAATCGGAAAATCCGACCACAGACATTTGTCCGCGGAAAAATTTGAAAACCTGCCATCCAACGTTTGTTGGCAGAAAGTCCGACAACAATTGTCCAATGGAGCGTACAAACGGTCAGATATTCCGCCAACAGCCTGTCATCAAACATTTCCCGTTGGAAAGTCCGATTGTGTGTATGCGGCTTTATCAGTAACAGTGTTTCCAGTTTTCTCCGTGGACTACAGATCCCCTACCCCCATGGTATGTAGAAGAGAAGAGGGGGAGGTGTTTTGTAGTCCAGTTCTAGGTTAACAATGCTGCTCCTCCTAGATACAGTATGCTGGGTGGCTGTTGTAGGACAGGAAGGTGAAAATAAAAGGGAAAAGGGCACATCTAAGGATTGGTAAGCTGCACTGTATTACATGTGGTGTTGTTGGGTTTGGATATATATATATATAGACTCTGCGTTTGCCGGTCTCCTTTTTGGAGCGTGTTACATGTGAGCGGCCAGTTCTCGGTTTCGGCCAGGAGATGTCAGTCTATCCTGCCGCATATGCTCAGAGCCCCGGGACAGCGAGCTCCAAATAATTCAGTAACGGGTCTTATGATAATGTAGTCGGACTGTACAACTGTACAGAGGAGTCCGCTCAGCGGGGGGCGAGGTGATCTGTTCTTAGTACAGTTGCCCTGAAAGCGTTGCCCATGTGGATAGGGGGGCGCAGGTCGGCTAAACTTACAACGGGTCTCATCGGCGCGGCTGCCGGTAGCGGCTCGTACTCTGTGCTGCCAAAAGACGTGACTGCCCAAGTGAAACTGCAGCCAAAAACGTTCCTCCAGTTTTGGGATGGAGTAGAAAAAGATTACTGGGACCATAATCGCCTCGCCAATAAATGGCAACCCCACGCATCTTGTTAACGCGCGGCAATGAAATGCAATGCGTTTTGATATGGCGTGATTTTAAAAATGGGTTTTTCGCATTTCTCGCGCAGTTCGTTGAAATGAATGGGCTACCCTAAACGCGACGCATGGAAATGCGCAAAAAAAAAAGCGCGTGCACTCTGTCGCACCTGCGAGAGGTGTGAACAGAGTCTAATGCCCCGTACACACGAGCGGAAATTCCACCAGCGAAAGTCGGATGTGAGCTTTTGGTCGGAAATTGCGACCGTGTGTATGCTCCATCGGTCTTTTGCTGGCGGAATTCCAGCCAGCAAAAGATTGGGAGCAGGTTCTCTATTTTTCGGTTGAAAAAAGTTCCTATCCGAAAATGCGTTCGTCTGTATGCAATTCGGACGCACAAAAAAATCACGCATGCTCGGAAACATTGAACTTCATTTTCTCGGCTCGTCATAGTGTTGTAAGTCACCGCGTTCTTGACGGTCAAAAGTTCAGAGAACTTTTGTGTGACCGTGTGTATGCAAGGCAAGCTTGAGCGGAAAAACCATCCAAGATTTTTCCATCGGAAATTCCGCTCGTGTGTACACGACATAAGATGTCATCAGAAAAAGAGCAGAGGTGAAATCTTCCAATGGAGACACTTGTGATAAGTGGCAAAGCATGGGTTACCCCTTTGCATTTGGAAGATATTTTCTCACTTCCTGTTAAGTCTCTGAAGCAGGAAGTCAGGTGAAATCTCCCTAGTGGGGGAAAGGGGGGGGGCGGGGCACAGCAGTAGTAAAAGCCAAACAAACCAATATATGGTGCTGCGCTCACAAATAAAAGTGCTAATGTGATCAATAAAGTGCTAGGTATATAGATTCATAAACATACAGGTAAGTATACAAGTATCATAGATTCCAATAACAGAAATTAACTGCAATCAAATATAAAATCTGCCGTGCAATAATTCATACATAAAAATCCGTGAAACTCCACGTAATAAAGTGCAAGTAGAAATGGAAAAAAACTTGATGGAAAAAACATTCAAAGAAAATAAAATAAATATAAAAGTTCAAAATTTAAAATGAGAAAAGTCTTCAGAGAAGGGTGCTGGTGATTAATGTGCTGTATTGCGTCAAACAATTTTTTTTTTTTTTAATTTTTATCATTTAAAAAAATTTTTTTTTTTTACATCTTTTTATTTAATTTTTAACATTTATAAAATTTTTTTTTTTTTTACATTTTTATTTTTATCTTTTTTATTTTTTTAAATTTTTCTTGTGTGGTGTTTGACCCCTGTTGGTGTTTACTGCAACTCAACTATCTCTTATTGCACAACTCAGGTAGCGCGGGAAAAGCCAAACAAAGGCTCTAACCCCCTGGTACCGAACCTGTGGCCTTTTGACACTTATCATTTGGCCCTTGGTGCCCATTCAGACAATAGTTTTTTGTAAAGGGGGGCTGTAGGGAGCATAAAGTGGAAGCCCCCTATATAAAAAAAAAAGTTACCCACCATGGCTCTAAACCTTCCACACCCCATCCAGACCTCTAAGCAGATAAAAAGACGCAAACTAATGTAGCTCTGTACACAATAACCACTTCTGCCCCGGAAGATTTTACCCCCTTCCTGACTAAAGCACTTTTTACGATTCGGCGCTGCGTCACTTTAACTGACAATTGCGCGGTCATGCAACACTGTACCCAAGCGAAATTTGCATCCTTTTTTTCCCACAAATAGAGCTTTCTTTTGTATTTGATCACCTCTGTGGTTTTTATTCTTTGCGCTATAAACAAAAAAAGAGCGTCAATTTTGAAAAAAAAAAAAAACAATACTACAATATCCCCAAAATAAAAAACAAAAATAAAAAAATACTTCATCAGTTTAGGCCAATATGTATTCTTCTACATATTTTTGGTAAAAAAAAAAAAAAAAAATCGTAATAAGTGTATATTGATTGGTTTTTGCAAAAGTTATAGCGTCTACAAAATATGGGAAAGATTTAAGGTATTTTTATGGCATTTTTTTTTTACTAGTGATGGCAGTGATCTGCGATTTTTAGCGGTATTGCGACATTGCGATGGACAGATTGGACACTTTCGACACATTTTTGGGACCACTGAAAATTATACAGCGATCAGTGCTATAAAAATGCACTGATTACTGTGTAAATGTCACTGGTAGGGAAGGGGTTAACACTAGGGGGCGATCAAGGGGTTAAATGTGTGTTCCCTTAGCGTGTTCTAACTGTATTGGTATAGGACTGAGTAGGAGAGGAGACATATCGCTGTTCCTACTTACTAGGAACAAATGACATGTCTCCTCTCCTCTGACAGCACAGGGATTAGTGTGTTTACACACAAACAAATCCCCATGTTGGCGCTCGTGCAAGCAATCGCGTGTGGCCAGTGGCGATCGAGGCCGCGTGCATTGGGTCCTCCGCCGTGCAGCGGCGCACGCCTATTGGTGGCTGAAAAGGGGCAGGACGTACCCATAAGGTGTTTCGCCCAGGAAAGCCATTCTGCCACAGTATATCTGCGTGAGCCGGTCGGGAACCGGTTAATACAGGATTAAATGTATTTTTAAAATGCAAGCAGAATGTGATAGGGGGATCAACCTCTTGCAGCTCTTGCACAGCAGGGACAAGAAAGCAGCAGCACAAGGAGCCAATCAGTTTGTGTGCTGACAAGAATCATGCTGGTAGGATGAGAGAGCAGAGTGACATAGAGATGAGCCAATCACTGTGCTGCTTCTCCTTTCACTGTCCAGTAACAGGCTATGGGCGGGCCCAGGACAGTGCAGGTTAAAAAATTCTGGCCATCAGACTGAGGACATCTAGTGGCACAAAAAAGTACTGCAAGTGAAGTCTCAGAAAAGCACGGTGAATATTGCAGCAAAAGTCTTTTTTTGTTATTTTATCTCTTAACCCCTTACCGCTGACTGTACACTTATATGCGGCCTCATGGAGGTGGGTCTTTATCTGTGGGGCCACATATTTATTTATTTATTTATTTCAGGTACTTATATAGCGCCGTCAATTTACGCAGCGCTTTACATATATATATTATACATTCACATCAGTCCCTATACCCTCAAGGAGCTTACAATCTAAGGTCCCTAACTCACATTCATACCTATACTAAGGCCAATTTAGACAGGATCCAATTAACCTACCAGCATGTCTTTGGAGTGTGGGAGGAAACCGGAGTACCCGGAGGAAACCCACGCAGACACAGGGAGAACATGCAAACTCCAGGCAGGTAGTGTCGTGGTCGGGATTCGAACCAGCGACCCTTCTTACTGCTAGGCGAGAGTGCTACCCACTGCGCCACTGTGCCGCCCATACACATATACGCATGTGTTTGTGCTGGAAGCCCCGGGTCCGGGACCAGGTTCTCACCAAGAGCCCCGGGTCCTGTACTAATAATTGGGAACTGGGAGGCCTGGTTCAAAATCACCTGATTGCTGTGATAGTCTTTGATTGACTATCACAGTGATCAGTCACTCTGCAGCCCACCCCTTTGTTTTGTTCTTGTCTTGAATAGAAAAAAAGATACATTGTATTATATACTAGATCCATTATATAATACATTGTGTATATACAGGATCCATTATATAATACATTGTGTACATACAGGATACATTATATAATACATTGTGTACATACAGGATACATTATATAATACATTGTATACATAAAGAATCCATTATATAATACATTGTATGCATACAGGATCCATTATATAATACATTGTATACATAAAGAATCCATTATATAATACATTGTATGCATACAGGATCCATTATATAATATATTGTTTACATACAGGATCCATTATATAATATATTGTATACATACAGGATCCATTATATAATATATTGTATACATACAGAATCCATTATATTTTACATTGTGTACATACAGGATCCATTATATAATGCATTAAATGCATACAGGATCCATTATATAATACATTGTATACATAAAGAATCCATTATATAATACATTGTATGCATACAGGATCCATTATATAATATATTGTATACATACAGGATCCATTATATAACTATGCCTAGCCTGCCATCCAACATTTGTTGGCCAAAAGTTGGACAACAATTATCTGATGGAGCATACTAATGATCAGATTTCACAGTCTGTCATCACACAATCCCCAGCCGAAAATCCGATTGTGTGTACGAGGCTTAAGACTGGGATGCCATTAAAGCTCATGCGTGTGTAAAGGCTGGCGTCCCAATACTTTTGACAATTTAGCGTAGATATATAAGATATAGAATGTCTTAAGGTGGCCATACACCCTTTGATTTTATTACCGGTGCAATGTGTGATTCAAGAAAAATGATCGAATTTGCAAACAACTGAATAGCCATACCTTCATAGTTACATAGTTAGTCAGGTTGAAAAAAGACACAAGTCCATCAAGTTCAACCATAAAAATAAATAAAAAATAATATCATACAATCCCATATACACAATCCTATACCCACAGTTGATCCAGAGGAAGGCGAAAAACCCCAGAAAAGCATGATCCAATTTGGTACAGCAGGGGAAAAAATTCCTTCCTGATCCCCCGAGAGGCAATCAGATTTTCACTGGATGAACTTTACCTATAAATGTTAGTATCCACTATCCAGTTATATTATGTACATTTAGAAAAGAATCCAGACCTTTCTTAAAGCAATCTACTGAGCTGGCCAGAACCAGCTCTGGAGGGAGTCTATTCCACATTTTCACAGCTCTTACTGTGAAGAAACCTTTCCGTATTTGGAGATGAAATCTCTTTTCCTCTAGACGTAAAGAGTGCCCCCGTGTCCTCTGTGTTGACCGTAAAGAGAATAACTTAACACCAAGCTCACTATATGGACCCCTTATATATTTATACATGTTGATCATATCCCCCCTTATTCTCCTCTTCTCAAGAGTGAATAAATTCAGTTCCTCTAATCTTTCCTCATAGCTGAGCTCCTCCATGCCTCTTATCAGTTTGGGTGCCCTTCTCTGCACTTTCTCCAGTTCCCTGATATCCTTTTTGAGAACTGATGCCCAAAACTGAACTGCATATTCCAGATGAGGTCTTACTGACCTACTAACTTCCCTTCTGATCATTTTATGGTGGCCATACATGCTTCAATAAATGATTGATTTCTTTATCGATCGATCTCTTCCAATAGGAGTAACTGATCTGTATTCAACCACCCATTTGATCGCGTTGGGCGTAATACTGAAGGATCTGCATTTGTTTTATATGTGTCATATGATTTGGCTTGTGCTATATATGTAATTTTCTGTTGGTGTTGTTTGCACCACATATTTTTTATAATAAATGTCTATATATTTTTTCATATATTATATTTCAAAAGTCCCTAGTATCTCTTTGGGGGGTGCTTCCTCTATATGCCTCAAAAGTCCCTAGTATCTCTTTGGGGGGTGCTTCCTCTATATGCCTCAAAAGTCCCTAGTATCTCTTTGGGGGGTACTTCCTCTATATGCCTCAAAAGTCCCTAGTATCTCTTTGGGGGGTACTTCCTCTATAATATTGTTCGATCGATATAGCACACATGAGAAAGTGATCACCGATAATGATAGCTGAAAATACGATAGTAACCTATGATTGTAAGTTATTGAGCACATCTCCATTTTTTCCCCATGTAATCTCATGAACTGATCAATCAAATTATGATCGTAGTCATGAAGTTACAGCTGTTTGACTGTATGCAGATTTGATTGTTTTGAATTGCTCTTTGATTGGATAAAAAAAAAAAAAGAAGTTTGTATTTCCACTATTGGGCTACTTTCCCACTGGGGCATTGGGGGCTTCGGCGGTAAAGCGCCGCTATTTTTAGCGGCGCTTTACCGTAGTTTTTGTGGCGCTTTCCAGCCGATATCGTGGCGTTTTTAACCCCAGCTGGCGGCCGAAAAAAGGGTTAAATGCGCCCACAAAGCGCTGCTGCAGCGGCACTTTGCCGGCACTTCAGCGGTGCTGCCCATTGATTTCGATAGGCAGGGGTGCTTTAGGAGCGGTGTATACGCTCTGTATACGCCGTTCCTACAGCACCTCAAAGATGCGGCTTGCAGGACTTTTTTTAGCGTCCTGCCAGCGCACCGCTCCAGTATGAAAGCCCTCGGGGCTTTCACACTGGAGAGACAGGAGAGTCGCTTTTTAGGCGCTATTTTTAGCGCTATAGCGCCCATGAAGCGCCTCAGTGTGAAAGCAGCCTAAGACTTGATTTAAATTGGATTCCATCAAACTGAGATGATTGGCCAAGGCAGAAAATGATTGATTATTTTTGCATCGATCAGAAGAACTAAGATGAATACGATTGTATTTCGATTGATCGGATTATGAGATTACAAAAGGTGCGTTTGATAACTTATGATCATACGTTAGGATCGTATTTTAGCTGTCTACGGGGGATCCACTTCCCTGTTGGTGGAATATCTATCGGATGGGTTGTCAACTATAGATCGAGTATTCCTATTGGAAAAGAAACTGATCGTAAAAGGATATCGATCATTTATCAAAGCGCGTATGGCCACCACTACAGCATGGCAATACCATTGGATTGCATTTTTAACCAAAATGGACCAGATTCCGTGTAAGTAAAGAGTTCCCATGTTCGGCCAGGAGATGTCAGCCTATTCTGCCGCAATGCTCAGAGCCCCGAGACAGCGAGCTCCAAATACTTCAATGAAGGGTCTTATGAGAACGCACTCCGTCTGTGTCAGAGGACCAGGTGAACCGTTCTAAGTACAGTTGCCCCGAACGTGTTGCCCATGTGGATGGTGGGGGGGGGGGGCGCAGGTCGTCACCCGTCTAAACTTACACAGGTCTCAGGTTCAACTACCGGGAGCGGCTGGTACTCCCTGGTTGCCAATGACATGACTGCTTTTATTACTGTACTTAGCTAAATTATTTCATGGAATTCACTACCCCAAGCATCTTAATCTTCAGAGTTTCAAGTATTTTTTCAAGCTAAGCTCTAGAAAAATACAGTCAGGTCCATAAATATTGGGACATCGACACAATTCTAATCTTTTTGGCTCTATACACCACCACAATGGATTTGAAATGAAACGAACAAGATGTGCTTTAACTGCAGACTTTCAGCTTTAATTTGAGGATATTTACATCCAAATCAGGTGAACGGTGTAGGAATTACAACAGTTTGTATATGTGCCTCCCACTTTTTAAGGGACCAAAAGTAATGGGACAGATTAACAATCATCCATCAAACTTTCACTTTTTAATACTTGGATGCAAATCCTTTGCAGTCAATTACAGCCTGAAGTCTGGAGCGCATAGATATTACCAGACGCTGGGTTTCATCCTTGCTCAATTGGATTCAGGTCAGGTGATTGACTTGGCCATTGCATAACATTCCACTTCTTTCCCTTAAAAAACTCTTTGGTTGCTTTCGCAGTATGCTTCGGGTCATTGTCCATCTGCACTGTGAAGCGCCGTCCAATGAGTTCTGAAGCATTTTGCTGAATATGAGCAGATTATATTGCCAGAAACACTTCAGAATTCATCCTGCTGCTTTTGTCAGCAGTCACATCATCAATAAATACAAGAGAACCAGTTCCATTGGCAGCCATACATGCCCACGCCATGACACTACCACCACCATGCTTCACTGATGAGGTGGTATGCTTTGGATCATGAGCAGTTCCTTTCCTTCTCCATACTCTTCTCTTCCCATCACTCTGGTACAAGTTGATCTTGGTCTCATCTGTCCAGAGGATGTTGTTCCAGAACTGTGAAGGATTTTTTAGATGTTGTTTGGCAAACTCTAATCTGGCCTTCCTGTTTTTGAGGCTCACCAATGGTTTACATCTTGTGGTGAACCCTCTGTATTCACTCTGGTGAAGTCTTCTCTTGATTGTTGACTTTGACATACATACACCTACCTCCTGGAGAGTGTTCTTGATCTGGCCAACTGTTGTGAAGGGTGTTTTCTTCAACAGGGAAAGAATTCTTCGGTCATCCACCACAGTTGTTTTCCGTGGTCTTCCGGGTCTTTTGGTGTTGCTGAGCTCATCGGTGCTTTCTTTCTTTTTAAGGATGTTCCAAACAGTTGATTTTTTTGCTATCTCTCTGATGGGTTTGTTTTGTTTTTTCAGCCTAATGATGGCTTGCTTCACTGATAGTGACAGCTCTTTGGATCTCATATTGAGAGTTGACAGCAACAGATTCCAAATGCAAATAGCACACTTGAAATTAACTCTGGACCTTTTATATGCTCCTTGTAAATGGGATAATGAGGGAATAACACACACCTGGGCATGGAACAGCTGAGCAGCCAATTGTCCCATTACTTTTGGTCCCTTAAAAAGTGGGAGGCACATATACAAACTGTTGTAATTCCTACACCATTCACCTGATTTGGATGTAAATACCCTCAAATTAAAGCTGAAAGTCTGCAGTTAAAGCACATCTTGTTTGTTTCATTTCAAATCCATTGTGGTGGTGTATAGAGCCAAAAAGATTAGAATTGTGTACATGTCCCAATATTTATGGACCTGACTGTATATAAAACACAAACTGATACAGCTCTGTATTCATTAATATATCACTAAATGTAGTTTTCTTTAAATGAAAGCGGCGTAAGTGGCCTCTTGCAATCTCTGTACAGTAGAACTTCAACTAGGAGAGTGAGGAGCAGCATAAGGCCAATCAATTCATGTCTCGGCCAAGGATCATGCTGTTGGGAGGTGAGAGCGGAGTGACACAGAGATGAGCTTAATAATGGGCTGCTTCTCCTTTCACTGTTAAGTCAAAGGGTGGGGGAGATACAAAACCTGTAAGTGGTAATGGCCTCATGCCAGGCTAGGCAAGGCTGTGCTTTGCGGTAGAGCTGTGTAAAGCACTGGATGAACAGAAATAAAAATCTGTTGGCAGGTAAAACAGGGCCCATATTGGTGTACAGCTCTGTGCATTTACCTGTTTCTTGGAGCTCAGCTTTAAAGGCACGTTCAATAAAGTAGACCACTCCCTTGGACTGCAAGACTCTACTCTTTGCTGGTTCCCCTCTTACCTACCTCACCACACTTTCAGTGTCACGTACAACTCTACTTCCTCCTCTTCCTGTAGGTGTCCCCAAGGCTCTGTCCTTAGACCCCTTCTAATCTCTACTTACACCTTTTTCCTTGGTCAATAGATAACCTCTGTTGGCTTCCAATACCATTTACAGTATATGCTGATTACACGCATATAAATCTCCCAACCCCCTCAGTCCCCTCACACATCACCAACATACCAAATGTCATATCAGTATGGTTGTCATACCACTTCCTCAAGCTCACTCTTTCAGAAACTGAGTAGACCACTCTTTTGGCCTCCGAGACTCCGAGACTCTGCTCTTTCCTGGTTCCCCTCTTAACTATCTCACTGCATCTTCGGTGTCACCTACCACTCTACTTCCTTCTATTTTAGTAGGGGACCCGAAGACTCTGTCCTTGGACCTCTTCTATTCTCCACTTATACCTCCTTTGTAGGTCAGTAGATAATCTCCTATAGTTTCCAATACCATCTCTATGTTGAGTACAGCCATCTCTCTCTCTTTACTCCTCAACCCCCTCAGCCTCCTCATGTATCTCTAACATACTAACTGACATATCAATATGGCTGTAACACCACTTCATCAAACTCACTCTTTCAAAAACTGAATAAACCACTCCCTTGGCCACCAAGACTGCACTTTGCTGGTTCCCCTCTTACCTATCTCACCACCTCATCAGTGTCACGTTACGTACAACTCTGCTTCCTTCTCTTTCCATAGGAGTCCCCCAAGGTTTTGGCATCAGGCCTCTTCTATTCTCCACATACACCTTCTCCCTTGGTCAGTAGATAACCATCCATAGCTTCCAAAACCATTTTGGTGCTAAATACACCCATATATGCCTCTCTGCTCCTCATCCCTCTCAGCATTACTAACATACTAACTGACATATCAGTATCATTGTCACACCACTTCCTCAAACTCAGTTTTTCAAAAAGTGAGTAAAAGCACTCTTTTGGCCCCTGAGACTCTGCTCTTTGCTGGTTCCCTCTTACCTATCTCACTGCATCTTCAGTGTCGCCTACAACTCTACTTCCTCCTCTTTTAGTAGGAGTCCCCCAAGGCTCTTTCCTTGGACCCCTTATATTCTCAACTTTCAACTTCTTCCTTGGTCAGTAAATAACCTCCCATGGCTTCCAATTCCAGCTCTATGCCTATTACACCCACATCTATCTCTCTACTCCATAACCGCCCCAGTCTCCTCACTCATCACTAACATATTAATTGACATATCAGTATGGTTATTACATCACTTCCTTAAACTCACTCTTTCAAAAAATGAGTAGACCACTCCCTTGGCCTCCAAGACTCTGCTCTTTGCTGGTTCCCCTTTTACCTATCTCACTGTACCTTCAGTGTCACCTACAGCTCTATATCCTCCTCATTCTGTAGGGGACTCCTAAAGCTCTGGCATCAGACCCCTTCTATTCTCCACCTACACCTTCTCCCTTGGTCAGTAGACAACCTTCCAAGGCTTCCAAAACCATCTATGTGCTAAATACACCCATATCTATTTCTCTACTCCTCAACCTCCACAGTCTCCTCAAGCATTACTAGCATACTAACTGACATATCAGTATGGTTATCACACCACTTCCTCAACCTCTATCTTTCCAAAACTGAGCTCATTATATCCCCCCCTCCCTCCATGCCACACCTCCTCAGATTTTCACACTTAATACCAACTACTCAGTGTCCGCCACTCCTCTCTGCCAGTCCATCCACTGGCTTCCAATCATCCAACGTATAAAATTCTAAATTTTGTTAACGACATACAAAGCCATCTACAACTCTTCCCCGAGCTACATCATCAACTTTATCTCAAAATATCACCCACACCTTCCTCTTCACTCCTCGCAAGAGCTCCATCTCTCTAGATCCCTCCTCACCTCCTCCCATGCTCACCTCAAGGACTTGATGCACTAAGCTAAGGACAGTTTTTTTATACACATTACTTTTGGGTTTGGGTGTTTTCAGGGAATAGAATGTAAAAAATGGCACAGACAAGCAGCTCTTTGTGCCAAAATATTGTATTAAAACTGGCTATCTTGTATTAATTGGACCATTGTTCTGTCCAACCTATGGGCAACATTTAGGGGTTGATTTATAAAAAAAAATTGCATTCTTACAGCCATCACAAATAATTCCAGTAAAGTGTTTACTAACTGTACTTTCTTATAATTGTCAACTCCATCTAGTGGCCATAAAACTGTATTTTCCTGAACTACCTCAATCAGAAATATACTGCATTATGGCCACTAGATGGAGCTAATGAACATAGGAAATACACATTACATGGATTATTTGCAATGGAGAGGCATTTGCACAGAAAATTTTCTATTAACTGACTCCATAATGTACACAGTAAAGCCTCCTCCTCATTAAAAGGTATAATTCCTTTGTGTAACTGTGATTACAGCTAAACAGTGCAAATAAATAAAAAGTGTGCTGTCAAGCTTTCAGAGGACAGTCTGTATCAAGCCCATTGGTTTTTAGTTGGACAGCTGTGACCAAGACTATTGTGAAAGGGAGGGTTCTTAAGCAGCATACTGGTGAGTTATATGGTCCATATGTGACCCCTCTTTTATTTTTTTCCTGCAGTATTCTGGCAATGTTAGTATTTATACTGAGTGAGCTCACAGCACAGTGTCGAAGTGCATAGCACTCTTACTTGGTTGGATCATCCTTTCAATTCCCACCATACAGTATATATAGAGTTTGTGTTGTTTTTTTCAGGTGTCCCGATTCCCCACAAAAGAATAGTGATTGTAATCAACTTTGATACAAACTCTGTGTTCAATAAAGTAAAAAAAAAAACTTTAGCGCCCACCAGTGGCAATGCAATTCGCTGTTATGAACATGCCCTCAATATTTTCAAATCTGCAGCTTTCATTAAAATAATACCTAGGGATCCTGCCATGAAGGTCCTACAGGTACCTCCTGTTATGGGGAGACAACTTACTGTCTCCCAATTGCACTTCTGCATTGCCACCCTTTCCGATGGAGACGCCATGTGGTAATTTCAATGCACATTATGCAAGCCATCTTTAAACTCGAGAAATACCATGCTGCCATCACTGGAGTGAATATAGATATAAAGTGGCTGCAAAGAGACTGTTGTGTTTAAGTGCTGCTGATCTCCTGCAAAGGATAAAAAAAGAGGCAAACACTTGGCCGTAGATATAGACACAATTGCATATTAATTCTCTCTCATGTCAGAGATTTATATTCAGTAGACACCTATCTATTGAGTCCAATAGACACTTTTTTGCCACATTGTCCAAATCCCTGATGAAGGAGAAATTTTGGTCCCCGAAATGTGTTGGCTGTCCTTTGCCTTCTTGTTTTTGCGTGTGATAATAAAAATAAAGGATCATAGATGATGGTTTGGCACTCTTATTTTCCCTTTCATCAGGAAATGAAATGTCACCCAGTTAGAGTTTACACTGGTCAGCTATAACTTTATGATCGCCACCTAATATTGAGTAGGTCGCCCTTTTGCCACCAAAACAGTCCTGACCCATCGAGGCATGGACTCCACTAGACCTCTAGAGGTATGTTGTGGTATCTGGCACCAGCCTATTAGTAGCAGAGCTTTTAAGTCTTGTAAATTGCCAGATGGGACTTTCATGGATCGGACTTGTTTTTCCAGCATATCCCACAGATTCCTGGTTGGATTGAGATCTAGAGAATTTGGAGTCAACACTTAGAACTTTGAATTTTGTTTTGTTCCTTAAACCATTCTTGAACCATTTTTGCAGTATGGCAGGTTCCATTAAAGATTTCCCAAAGTATTACACTGCCTCCGCTGGCTTGTCTTCTTCCCATACTGCATCTGGTGCCATCTCTTTCCCAGGTAAGCGATACACATGCAACCCGCCATCCACATGATGTAAAAGAAAACATGATTCATCAAACCAGGCTACCTTATTCCATTGCTCCATGGTCCAGGTCTGAAGCTCACCATTAGCATTAGAGGGTCCTTCTCCACTGACCACTCATGTCAGGAGATCTTTTTTCACTGATCACAAATGTTGGAGGGCCCTTCTCCACTCACCGCTGGTGTTGGTGAGCCCTACTTCACTGACCACCAATGTTAGGGAGGGCTTTTGTAGGGACCACTATTGTTAGGGGGCCCTTCTCCACTGACTATCAATGTTAGAGGGCCCTTCTCTGACCAACATTAGGGGTACTTCAATATCTACTCTCCATTCGCTTTCTGGCAATTATTGTTCATTTCTTTTCATGATTATTACTAAAAATAAATCATAAGCAGTACAGCATACTGTAGATACGGCATATTTATTCCTTTCTTTAACATGTTCTTCAACTTACTTATCATGCTAATGTAGCATAAACTATTTATATAATTTTTTTTTTTAGCAGGGGCCCCCAAGACCTAAAAATCAATCCTCTGTGGTAAAAAAGCAAAAACTTAATTTGTAATAATTCTGCTTTCTGCCTCTAAGCTCTCAGTCTACTGGTTTTATATGATTAAGAGATAAAAATGCTTCCTTGGAGTTGAACTGGGACATGAATGGAAGCCAACTTCTTAATCTATATTATTCTGGTCATGGAAATCATATTATGATAATGTCCAGTGGTGGGTCATGGAGGTGTAGTGTTCTATGTATGGAGTGTAATAGAATTGTATTATGATAACGTCCAGTGGTTAGTCATGTTGGGGGCATAGTATTCTATGTATAGAGTGTAATAGAATTGTATGATGATCACGTCCAGTGGTTGGTCATGTTAGAGGTGTAGCATTCTATGTGTAGAGTGTAATTGAATTGTGTGGTGATCATATCCAGTGGTTGGTCATGTTGGAGGTGTGGTGTTCTATGTATAAAGAGTAATAGAATTGTATGATCATCAATTTCAGTGGTGGATAATGTTGGACCATATATGGTTAAGTAGCCATCAATTCAAAATGGCAAATAAAAAAAAAAATTATATATATATATATATATATATATATATATATATATATATATATATATATATATTTAACGAGAAGGAAAAAATATTTTGTCTCAAATGAGATCTAAACCATACCATTTATCAAATTAACTATTCAGCAATAAACTTAAGTCCCCCATGTATATGGCTTATCCAGCCACTTTACCCAGGCTTTATCAAACTTACTAGGACAACGCCTATTCATGTAGGTATCTCTATACAGTGGAAGATTATTATTTACCAATTGTTTCAAGTATAAGAGCGTAGGAGAAGAAGGTTTCTTCCAATACAAAGCAATAGCTTTTCTCGCATAAAATAATGTAGTATTAGCAAACGCTCACTCTGACACTATAGGAAGAAAAGCCTCTACCAGACCTAACAGACATACAGACATTGAAACCAGCAAGGGAACAGAGGTAATAGAATTTAACAAATATACTACTTCTTCCCAAAAAATAGCTATATGTGGACAGGTCCAAAAGATGTGTGAGAAATCCCCCTGAACCTCTCCACATCGCCAACACTCAGAAGAGCACTCGGGATTTATCTTCCGAAGTCTGGATGGTGTAAGATCAGCTCTATGTACCAATTTAAATTGGATCATTCAGTCTCTCAAAGACACCAAAGATGGCAAGGGAAAATTTACACACTCCTCCAATCTTCCATGTCCAGATCTGGTATGGCAATAGAGAAATTAGATTACGATGGGAGTATAACCTCAGGGTGGACTTCTCCATGCATTCAGACCTAAGCACTGATTCTAGAGTGGATTGTGTAACCATTAAAAAGGAGCCAGGGAGCCACTGATGAAAGTGTCTAAAAAGGTACATAAGTTTTGGTATCATTTTCCATTTTTAAAAGGTTAATATGCCCCAATAAGGATAATGGTAGAGACTTCCACACTTTCACCTTTAACCCAATATCGCCTAGGATCGGAGTCAAATTCAAGGAAATAAATTCAGAGGCTTGAGATTATCACTCCTAAGTACTTGAAGTTCTCCACCCACTGCAATAGAATATCACTTGAAGCCATACTTCGGGCCTCAGTATCTATTGGGAACAACAAGGACTTAGCCCAATTTACCTTCAGCCCAGTGACTGTTGAAAAAGAATCCAATATCTGTAAAGCTCCTTGAAGAGAGGGTCCAGCATCATTCAAAAATAATAAAAGATCATCTGCATACAGTGCTACCCTCTCCTCCAACCAACCAATCTTCAACCCCCTAATATTGGGTGAAGTTCGAAGAGCTTCCTCCACAGTATCCATAGCAATAGCGAAGAGGGTTGGAGACAGAGGACAGCCCTGCTGAGTTCCCCTAAATAACGAAAATGAAGCTGACAATCCTCCCCCCATTTCACTGCAGCTGTGGGATGTCTATACAGGACCTGCAACCATTTTATAAATACCATTGGAAAGCCCATTCTGCGGAGCACTTCCCAAAGAAAGGGCCATCCAAGAGTGTCAAAAGCCTTCTCTATATCTATAGAGAACCTATATTAAGATGTGAAGCATAGATATTAGTATATAATCTTTTTCACATCAGTGGCTCTACCGGTCACGAACCCCATCTGGTCTGGATCAATAATGCTAGACATTATAGGTTGTATTCGTCGGGAAATAAGTTTTGTCAAAATCTTGAAATCTACATTCAAGAGAGCAATAGACCTATATGAGGCACAAGAGGATGGATCTTTTGGGGGCTTATAAATTAAGACTATATGGTCATGGCTCATTGAGTCCAGCAAAGCTCCCTCTTTTATTATTATTATTATTACACAGGTTTTATATAGCGCCAACAGTTTGTGCAGCGCTTAACAAAATAAAGGCAGACATTACAGTTACATCACAATTTGGTACAAGAGGAATCAGAGGGCGCTGCTCATTAGAGCTTACAATATAAAAAGACAATTAGAGAAAAGTGTGGCCAATAAAGGAGCAAATAGATCTCCATGGGCCTTGTAGAATTCAATTGGAAGGCCATCCAGTCCCGGTGACTTCCCCATGGGAAAGGAACCAATGGTCGAAAGGACTTCTTCCGATGTTATAGGACTTACTAATGTCTCCCTCTCTTTATCCGATAACCAAGCCAATGCTACTGAGTCCAGGCAAGCTGCTAACTCCGTTGGCTGGAAATCAGGAGTCAACTGGGATGTATATAATGTCTAATAGAATTGACGAAAAATTGCAAGAATTTTAGGCTGTGTAGAAACACTAATGTTAGGGGGCCCTTCTCCGCTGACTATCAATGTTAGAGGGCCCTTCTCTGACAACCAACATTAGGGGTACTTCAATATCTACTCTCTATTCGCTTTCTGGCAATTATTGTTCATCATTTATCATGTATCATTTCTTTTCATGATTATTAGTAAAAATAAATAAATGTATCATAATAAGCAGCAAAACATACTGTAGATATGGCATATTTATTCCTTTATTTAACATTTTCTGCAACCTACTTATCATGCTACTGTAGCGTAAACTATTTATATAATAATTTTTTAGCTGGGGTGATCAACACAGATTTTTTTTTTAACCATATGGCGACCAGCCGCCGCAGTTGTACTCTGGCCGAATGGCACGGCTGGGTGAAACGACGTTATGTAACGTCGCTTCGCCCTGTGGCCACTAGGGGGCGCGTGCGCCGGGCTCCCGCGATTGCTGGTGACACACCGAGAACTGGGATCTGTGTGTGTAAACACACAGTTTCCGGTTCTCTGAGGGGAGAACTGACAGATCATCTGTTCATACAAAGTATGAACAGCGATCTGTTACCTTCCCTGCACAGTCCCCCTTCCCCTTCAGTTAGAACACAAACTAGGACACACATTAACCCCTTCACTGCCCCCTAGTATTAACCCCTTCACTGGCAGTGACATTTTTAGAGTAATCAATGCATTTTTAATCACACTGATCGCTGTATTAATGCCAATAGTCCCAAAAATGTGTCAAAATTGCCCGACGTGTCCGCCATAATGTCGCAGTCACAATAAAAATCGCTGATCGTCGCCATTACTAGTAAAGAAAAAATTATTAATAAAAACGCCATAAAACTATCCCCTGTTTTGTAGATGCAAACCAATCAATAACCGCTTATTGCGATTTTTTTTTTACCAAAAAATATGTAGAAGAATACGTATCGGCCTAAACTGAGGAAAAATAATGTTTTTTTATATATTTTTTTGGGGATATTTATTATAGCAAAAAGTGATCAAATAGCACCAAACGAAAGCTCTATTTGTGGGGAAAAAAGGACATCAATTTTGTTTTGGAGCCACGTCACACGAGCGCGCAATTGTCAGTTAAAGCTACGCAGTGCCAAATCGCAAAAAGTGCTCTGGTCTTTGGCCAGCCAAATGGTCCGGGGCTGAAGTGGTTAAGAAATACGAAAAATCAAAAAAAAAAATCGAAAAATCGAAAAATAAACATAAATGCTGAAAAGCGACAGTTGAAAAGTTGAAAAAAACAAACAGTCCACTTTGCTGCAAATTAACAACAATGTTTTCGACCATCCACCGTGCTTTAAAAGTCTCAAACGTGCTCTTCTCTAAAGTATGCCAAAGGCTCCACCACGTGCAGTAAAATGAATGCACTCAGCAAAAGCCCACGGTCACCAGGACCAATCACGCCTTTTTGTTATAAAATCTGTATTTTCCAGAAACTCCTCAGGCTTTTATTAACACCTTTCCTTTAGAAATGCATTTTCATCCAGCAAATGGCACCAGTTATCATGAAATAAACGGATAACAAGCTGATCAACAACACCGCTCACATTGCAACAATTGTTACGCTCACAATAAAACGTGCCCTGGCCGGCACCAGCTTCATCAGCCTGCACACTGCCTCTGGCAATCTGGGTCTAGCTTACCGGACCCGCCGTTTATCCATAATCCTGGCATGTCTGCTTTCCACCAGTGCCTGGATATGACGTCCTTATGTTATCCACGGTAGCTAGACAGCAACCCGATCTCTATGCATTTCACCTGTAGAGGCATCATCAGGAAATCCATAACTACCGTGGATAACATACGGAGGTCATATCCAGGCACTGGTGGAACGCAGACACACCGGGATTATCGATAAACGGCAGATCCTTATAATTAGAATTATATGATATTGGGAAGGATTCACGATTTTTAGGTGGATATTTTTTAATAAGAATATAACAGCACCTAAAGCCGTGTACACACGAGCGGAATGTCCGACAGAAAAAGTCCGACGGAAGCTTTTCATCGTCTATTCCGATCATGTGTAGGCCTCATTGGACTTTTTTTTTTTCGAAAACTCTGAGGGACCTAGAAATGGAACATGCTCTAAATATTTCCGACGGAACCAATTCTTATCGGGAAAACCGCTCGTCTGTATGCTGTTCCGACAGACCAAAAACGACGCATGCTCTGAAGTACGAGACGGAAGCTATTGACTACTGGCTATTGAACGTCCTTTTTCTAGTCCCGTCCTAAGTGGTGTACGTCACCTCATTCTTGACGGTCGTACTTTGGGTTGACCATGTGTAGGCAAGACCGCTTGAATGGAATTCCGTCGGAGTTCCGTTGAAGAAACCTTCGGAGTTTATTCCGACGGTAAAACCAGTCGTGTGTACGCGGCATTACTTTACTATTTCAGTATAACTTAGATATACGGCGGCAAAGTGGCGCGGCTGCGCCGGATCATATACCTAGTACGTGATCCGACACATCTGGGTCTGGGGTGCATGTGTGCCGCTCCTGGCGTGATTATACGGTAGGTACGACAATGTGGTCATGGCACTTTTGGTACAGAGGTAGAATGGCGATCTCTAAGTACAGAAGGCATGGATCCACATCTCCAAAGCAGGGGCACCAAATCATGCCTTCCCTATAGCCAGGGCCCACCCTAATCACTATGTGCGGGACCGATCCTTCCCTACTGCAGTTAAGGGACCGCATGTTGTTGAAGAAGGTTCTGATAAACATTTGCATTCACTCTGCCATGTTGCTGTATAAGAGGCTCAACGGTTGCTGCAGAAAGCATCCTCCAAACCATGACGCTTCCACCTCCACCATTCACTGACTTCTTTACACACTTTGGGTTCAGTCTTTCCCCAGTTTGACGATGAACATAAGGTTTCCCATTGGACCCAAAATAAATTAAAACTAACTTTCATCACTAAAGTGAACTTTGGACCAGTTCTCCTCTGTCCACAAAACATGCTCCTCAGCAAAGGTTAGTTTAGCCCAGCCTTTCTCAACCTTTTCAACACAGAGGAACCCTTGAAATAGTTCTCCGGTCTCGAGGAACCCCTACTAAAAATTAGAGATCTACAACTCGATACAACATGATACATTAGTGTGATGGTCAGTGAGAGGAATGGTCCTTACATTTGAGGTCATTGGGAAGAATTACCTCCTTACAGATAGCTAAAAAGATCAATGGTGTCAGTGGGAACTTTTCTGAGAGGCAGAAATTGCCCAATGCTGAAGGAACCCCTAGCAACCTCTGGAGGAAACCTAGTTGAGAATCACTGGTCTAGCCTTTTGATTCTTTCTGCTTATGAGAGGTTTGGACACTGTAGAGTGAGCTTTCACTCCAAATTCTCTTAAACAGCAAGACACTATATGACAGATCCTAAGGCCTGCTTCACACCTATGCATTTTTAGTGCGTTTTCAGTGTTGCCGAAACACACCACAGTCCATTTAGCATGGTTTCCTATGGGTCACATTCACATCTATGCATTTTATTGAAAGGGCCAGGGACTTTTTTTCTGGTTTTTGGTTCCATAGACTTCAATGGATCAAAAACGTGTAATGAAAAACACAAAATGTACCTGGGATATGCAAACTGCAACCTGCATAGGTGTGAACCAGGCCTTGGTCTGTTCAGCGCTGAACTGGCGAGCAATCGCTGCTGCAGTGTTGAACCGATTGCCCATTGAGATTCTCCACATTATCCTGTCCTCTCTCTGGCATTTGTCTTTTATGGATGACCAGCCTTCTTGGGGGACTTGAACGAGTTTGTGACATTGTAAAGATGTAATATTCTAGAAATCACCAATTTGGAATGACCAACTTCTCTTGCTATGGCTGAAAGGGTCATTCCTTTGGCCTTCATCTGGACAACCTGCTCCTGGAGGGTATCAGTCACTTTAGAACGGCTCACCATCTTGCAAAGTCAGTGCAAACTAGAAAGTTAGGCCACTAGTTAAATAGGGTTTTTACAGATAATGAAAGAAATTTGCACAAGGTGCCAGATTAACACCAATAACTGAGAGGTATCTGAACGTGTTCATCAATGTTCTTTTTCAAATCTCATTGAAGTTTTTTATTATGTGCTTCAAATTACATGTAACTCATGAAATATGCTTAACAAAATTGCTCTATTACTCTATAGATCATTTCAAATAGGTATAACCAACAACCCTAAAATTTAGAAAATTGTAGGTTGTTCTGTAATTTTACTGTTTTACTAATTTTAATCTCTAATTTTACTCTTAAACTCTAATTTTAAATTCTAATTTTAAACCCTAATTCTAAATTCTTATTCTTTATTTTTATTTAAATTTAAATTTAAAATGATAATTTTAAACTCTAATTCTAAATTCTAATTCTTTATTTTTATTTAAATTTAAATTGAAAATTCTAATTATAAACTCTAATTTTACTCCTTTACTGTTCTGGGGCTGTTCTGAGCCAGAGATGGAATTGTTTTAAGGAATTCCTGCCATTATATTTGACGGTCTTACCTTCTCAGGATATCTGGACTATATATTATATTCTATTTAAATACAGAACTCATTAGTCCTATTGGTGTCTCAGACCAGCTAGGGACCTCAGTTGGGGGTCGTTGGGACCCGGCGGCAGGCAGCACCCCCACAGCCACGCTCCACCCAGGCAAAGGCAAACAGATTTTATCTATGCTTTTAACCACTTCATGGTTATCTATGCTTTTAACCACTGCAGGGGCACGCACCTCCAGCGGCGTGCGCGCGCCTGCTATGGCTCTTAAAGGAACCGACGTACATTTACGGCGGCAGGTTGGCTCCCCTGCATGAACCTCCGTACCTGTACGTCGGCTCTTTAAGAGCCATAGCAGGCACGCGCACGCCGCCGGAGGAGCACGCCCGTTGCATGGCGGGGGATCGGAAGCACATGGCTGACGGGCACGATATCCGCCGGCCACCCGCGATCATTGGGTACGAGAGCCAGAACGGGGATTTGAGTATGTAAACACACAAATCCCCATTCTGACAGGAGAGGAGAGACAGCTCGTCTGTTTCCTAGTAATTAGGAACAGCGATCTGGCTCCCCCTCCAGTCAGTACACTGCCCCCACAGTTAGAAACACACACGAGGGAACACAGTTAACCCCTTGATCGCCCCCTAGTGTTAACCCCTTCACTGCCAGTGACATTTACACAGAAATCAGTGCATTTTTATAGCACTGATCACTGTATAAATGTCAATGGTCCCAAAAATGTGTCAAAAGTGTCCAATTTGTCCGCCGCTATGTCGCAGTCACGCTAAAAAACGCAGATCGCCGCCGTTACTAGTAAAAAAAATTAAAAATAAATAAAAATGCCATAAATCTATCCCCTATTTTGTAGACGCCATAACTTTTGCGAAAAACAATCAATATACGCTTATTGTGATTTTTTTTTCCACCAAAAATATGTAGAATAATACATATTGGCCTAAACTGATGAATAAATTAGTTGTTTTTTTTTTTAAAAATGTTTGCATATGTATTATAGCAAAAAGAGGTGATCAAATACCACCAAAAGAAAGCTCTATTTGTGGGAAAAAAAGGAACATCAATTTTGTTTGGGTACAACGTCGCACGACCGCGCAATTGTCAGTTAAAGCGACGCAGTGCCGTATCGCAAAAAATAACCTGGTCATTAGGGGGGTAAATCCTTCTGGGGCTGAAGTGGTTAACCACTTACCTCCTGCCCACCGTCAAAAGACGGCGGGACGGTGCGGCTCTCGTTCTGGGTGGACGTCGAATGATGGCGCAGCCGAATGGCCGCTCCTGCGTGCCCGCAGGGGAGCGCATCGCGACGATCGTGGTCGCGCCATGTTGCTAGGACATGGCGCGACCCCGATCTCTGTAAAGAGCCCCTTACGCGGCTCTTTAATCATGTGATCGCGTGTGTCCAATCACAGCCGGTCACATGTATACAAGGAAGTGCCGGTAAATGGCTCTCCTCACACTGACAGAGTGTGTGGCGAGGAGAGCCGATCAGCGGCATTTCCTCGCAGGGGACAGTGAGAGATGTAATCAGGGAACTGATGATCAGTGCCCTGATTACATTAGAGCGCTACCAGTGCCTGCAACCCATGCTAACCAGTGCCAGCAACCAGTGCCAACCAGTGCCAGGAACCAGTGCCAACCAGTGCCAACAATCAATGCCCACCAGTGCCAACAATCAATGCCCACCACCTCCATAAAGAGTACCTGTCACTGCTTATTACTGTCACAAGGGATGTTTACATTCCTTGTGACAGCAATAAAAGTGATCAGAAAAAAAAATTAAAGGGATAGTGTAAAAATAAAAAATAAAATAAATAGGAAAAAAAAAAGTAAAGCACCCCAACATTCTGTGCTTGTGCGCATATGTAAGTCGTGCCGACAAGTGTAACGCCGCAAGAGCAATAATCCTAGCACAAGACGTCTTCTGTAATTCTAAACTGGTAACCTGTAGAATTTTTTAACGCATTGCCTATGGAGATGATTAAGTACCGTAGTTTGTCGCCATTCCACGAGTGTGCGCAATTTTAAAGCATGACATGTTAGGTATCTATTTACTCAGCATAACATCATCTTTCACATTATACAAAAAAAATTGGGCTAGCTTTACTGTTTGTTTGTTTTTTAATTCATAAAAGTGTATTTCCTCCAAAAAAACTTGCATTTGAAAGACGGCTGCGCAAATACAGAGTGACATAAAATATTGCAACGGTTGCCATTTTATTCTCTAGGGTCTCTGATAAAAAATATATATAATGTTTGGTGGTTCTAAGTAATTTTCTGAAAAAATTACGGATTTTAACTAATAAGCAACAAGAGCCAGGAAAAGGCTTAGACATGAAGGGGTTAAGGAATAGATTTAAATGAAAGCATTTGTTCCCAGAGTTCAGCTTTAAAGCCCAACGCCAGCCAAAAATTGGATTTAATATTCGATAGAATGTGGAAGGGTTGGAGCCTCTGTCTTCCTATTATTGGCATGCATGTTCCTCTTCCTCTTCCCTTTACTTCCTGTCAGGACTGGAGATTTCTCGCCACTTCCTGTTTCGAGTGACAACGGTTTCACCATACACGAAATATAGAGCAGGGGAAGACTAAAAATCATTGTCAGCTATTTATTACTGTCTGCAAATTTTCCCTCAATTCCTGTCTGATAAAACCGTTGTCACCTAGACAGTAAGGGGTAAACTCCAGATACAAATAATAACCTGTGCAAGGTTTCTATACTTCTCCTCCCAATCCAAAGTTACATTTTTTTTTAGGGTGGATATAGACTTTTAAAAAACGCTAGCCTTCAAATACAGGAAGTTTGTCTGTGATGATGTCATAAGTCTACTGCAGAAAGGAAGAAGCATTTCCTCAGTCTCCAGCAATCAAGCTGTACCTTGTCGCTTTGTAGCAAGTTACACGTTGCGAAACTGAAACAGGGGCTGATCTGTGTCAGACATTTGTGAGTTCCTTATCTCTAGCGCTTAAAAATGCCTAAGCCACGGCATCTCACCGGCATTAAACTAAATAATACATAGAATAAAAGAAGAGTAAATTCCGGGATTTGCCTGTATCCTTCATTTCTGTGCGAAAAAAAAAGGCCGCTTGTCCTCCAGGTCTTCATCCCAGTCTGTTTAACTCTCAATCACTGATATAAATAGAGCTTTGCCAGTCACCTCGTGTGACTCGAGGATGAGAGCGGCTATGTCCTAAATCTGCACAGTAACAGACGCAGAAGCTCGCCCATACATATCCCCGGCTGTCATGTGTAAATAAACCAATTTAATTCCTGTGATTTTAGTCACTGGAGGGAAGAGCGAGCAATGAGATATTATTGTTTCCCTTTTGCTGAATTATATCAGGACTTAACCCCCTAGTAACCACAGAAGCATAGGGCCCTTTTTTTTAAACAGTTTAAAGTACATGTGCTGGCTGGAACGTACTGAAGTGCATTGTAAACCTGATGTGACTGGGCTGATAGTAACAACTCTTCTTACAGCAAAGGTGAGACTGCCAGATGGAGATCACCGTCATGTCCGTCTGTTCCTTACTATTGAGGGAGGAGAGCAATGACCATTACACTGTGTACACTGTGTGTGATCTGTCCCCTAGCCCCAATGTCCTGCCTCTACACCCACTCTATTCCTTCCAATGTCCCTCCTCTACACCCACTCTATTCCTTCCAATGTGCCTCCTCTTCACCCACTCTGCTCCTTCCAACGTCCCACCTCTTCACCCACTCTACTCCTTCCAATGTCCCTCCTTTACACCCACTCTACTCCTTCCAATGTCCCTCCTCTACACCCACTCTATTCCTTCCAATGTGCCTCCTCTTCACCCACTCTGCTCCTTCCAATGTCCCACCTCTTCACCCACTCTACTCCTTCCAATGTCCCTCCTCTACACCCACTCTACTCCTTCCAATGTCCCTCCTCTACACCCACTCTATTCCTTCCAATGTGCCTCCTCTTCACCCACTCTGCTCCTTCCAATGTCCCACCTCTTCACCCACTCTACTCCTTCCAATGTCCCTCCTCTACACCCACTCTACTCCTTCCAATGTCCCTCCTTTACACCCACTCTACTCCTTCCAATGTCCCTCCTCTTCACCCACTCTACTCCTTCCAACGTCCCTCCTCTTCACCCACTCTACTCCTTCCAACGTCCCTCCTCTTCACCCACTCTACTCCTTCCAATGTCCCTCCTCTTCACCCACTCTACTCCTTCCAATGTCCCTCCTCCTCACCCACTCTACTCCTTCCAATGTCCCTCCTCTTCACCCACTCTACTCCTTCCAATGTCCCTCCTCCTCACCCACTCTACTCCTTCCAATGTCCCTCCTCCTCACCCACTCTACTCCTTCCAATGTCCCTCCTCTTCACCCACTCTACTCCTTCCAATGTCCCTCCTCTTCACCCACTCTACTCCTTCCAATGTCCCTCCTCTTCACCCACTCTACTCCTCCCAATGTCCCTCCTCTTCACCCACTCTACTCCTTCCAATGTCCCTCCTCTTCACCCACTCTACTCCTTCCAATGTCCCTCCTCTTCACCCACTCTACTCCTCCCAATGTCCCTCCTCTTCACCCACTCTACTCCTTCCAATGTCCCTCCTCTTCACCCACTCTACTCCTTCCAATGTCCCTCCTCTTCACCCACTCTACTCCTCCCAATGTCCCTCCTCTTCACCCACTCTACTCCTTCCAATGTCCCTCCTCTTCACCCACTCTACTCCTTCCAATGTCCCTCCTCTTCACCCACTCTACTCCTCCCAATGTCCCTCCTCTTCACCCACTCTACTCCTCCCAATGTCCCTCCTCTTCACCCACTCTACTATTTCCAATGTCCCTCCTCTTCACCCACTCTACTCCTTCCAATGTCCCTCCTCTTCACCCACTCTACTCCTTCCAATGTCCCTCCTCTTCACCCACTCTACTCCTTCCAATGTCCCTCCTCTTCACCCACTCTACTCCTTCCAATGTCCCTCCTCTTCACCCACTCTACTATTTCCAATGTCCCTCCTCTTCACCCACTCTACTCCTTCCAATGTCCCTCCTCTTCACCCACTCTACTATTTCCAATGTCCCTCCTCTTCACCCACTCTACTCCTTCCAATGTCCCTCCTCTTCACCCACTCTACTATTTCCAATGTCCCTCCTCTTCACCCACTCTACTCCGTCCAATGTCCCTCCTCTTCACCCACTCTACTCCTTCCAATGTCCCTCCTCTTCACCCACTCTACTCCTTCCAATGTCCCTCCTCTTCACCCACTCTACTATTTCCAATGTCCCTCCTCTTCACCCACTCTACTCCTTCCAATGTCCCTCCTCTTCACCCACTCTACTATTTCCAATGTCCCTCCTCTTCACCCACTCTACTCCTTCCAATGTCCCTCCTCTTCACCCACTCTACCCCTTCCAATGTCCCTCCTCTTCACCCACTCTACTATTTACAATGTCCCTCCTCTTCACCCACTCTACTCCTTTCATTGTCCCTCCTCTTCACCCACTCTACTCCTTCCAATGTCTCTCCTCTAAACCCACTCTACTCCTTCCAATGTCCCTCTTCACCCACTCTACTCCTTCCAATGTCCCTCCTCCTCACCCACTCTGCTCCTTCAAATGTCTCTCCTTTTCATCCACTCCACTCTTTCCAATGTCCCTCCTCTTCACCCACTCTACTCCTTCCAATGTCTCTCCTCTACACCCACTCTACTCCTTCCAATGTCCCCCCTCCTCACCCACTCTGCTCCTTCAAATGCCCCTCCTTTTCATCCATTCCACTCTTTCCTATGTCCCTTTTTTTCACCCACTCTACTCCTTCCAATGTCCCTCCTCTTCACCTACCGTGCCTTCCAATGTCCCTCCCCTTTAACCATTCTGGTCCTTCTAATGTCCCTCTTCACCCGCTCTGCTCTTTACAATGTCCCTCCTCTGCAGCAACTCTGATCCTTCCAATGTCCCTTGTCTGTACCCACTTTAATCATTCTTATGCTCCCTCTATGCACTCACTCTACTCCTTCCAATGCCCCTCTTCTGCACCCACTCAGCTTCTTTCTATCTTCTTCCTCTGCACCCAAATGCAGAGAAATGATCCTCTTCACCCACTCTGCTCCTTCCAATGTCCTTCCTTCCTCTTCACCCGCTCTACTCCTTCCAATGTTCTTCCTCTTTACACACTCTACTCTTTCCAATGTCCCTCCTCTTTACCCACTCCGCTCCTTCCGATGTCCCTCCTTGTACTCATTCTAATACTTCCAGTGTCCCTCCTCTACAGCCATTCTACTTCTTCCAGTGTCCTTCCTCTTCACCCACTCTACTCCTTGCAATGTCCCTCCTCTTCACCCACTCTGCCTCACCAATGTCCTTCCAAACTTGTTCTTCAGCAGCTTCCTACCTTCCATAGTATCTCATCTTTGGTTGCTCTGTACCTTTTGCAGTCACTCTTCTTTGGTTGCTTTATTCCGTTTAGAGTCCCTCTTCTGCTCCTTCCACTATCACCATATGTTTATTTTTTGACGTAACCTCAGCTGTGTCTATTACTCACATTCGCTATATACTCACATTACCAGATCAGTACCAGCTCACCGCTTCTCATTGCCAATTCTCTTCTTTAGCTTTATCTACTCATGCTTTTACTCCCCACTGATATCCATTCACTCTATGCTCAGTCTATTCTACATCACCATAGATGGATCCTATTCCACTAATTACACCTGTACCTTAAAAGAGAAGTATGTTTTTTTTTTTTTTTCTAGTTTCATACTTACCTCGGTGCATGCAGAATCGGTCTGATGCTGCATCTGTCCCCCGGAGCCTCTGCACTGAGAACTGAACGATGGAACATCACTGATGGCTTGGTTCTCTCAGCTCCCCGAGCAGAGAGCTTTAGACTGTCAGTCAGCAGCTCTCCGCCCTGCCCCCCCATGCTCATTGGATTGCTGAGCTGTGGAGGGGCGGGGATCGGCCGTCTCAGGCTCTCAGCGGCTGAGCTGGGTGTCAGTCCAGGCACCCTGCGGATCCAGACTTAAGTTTTGTGATGACGTGGTGCCTGGACTGATTTCTGTGACGTCAGCAATGAGCGGACTTCAGTCCGCTCTCTGCTGAAAATGGGTCACAGGAGTGCAAAACGAATTACACTCCTGTGACCCATAGGAAAAGTAGAGCCAAACGAGCTCAAGCTGGACTTCTCCTTTAAACATGACTCTCCTGTATAAACTGCATAACACCCTCTTCTATACAATGAGTACTCCACCCTGCTCTGTATACAGTATCCCTTTACATTACATTACATTGTATACTCCGCAATGTTCTGCTATATACAGTACGCCACAAAGTTTATACCCAACATGCTACAAAAATACAGTACATGAACTCTTCTGAACATGGTAAACCTTGATATACCTTTCTACTGTCTATTCTTCTCCTTCCTAGTCATCATGCATGAGATTTTATTATTCACAATCCATCCTTCATCACAATGGACACACCTTGCCACTGTAAATAAACCAGTTACCCCAATCATCTCTGAGGTGGTCATCACATCTTCCCAACTCTTGGCTAAAAGTCATTTGTATGTTTTTCCCCCGTGAGTTCATGGTCAAATAAATAACGGCTTATATTGTGTGCTTTACAGTATATGGCTTGCACTGTACATTGTATGCTGGGTTCATTTTGTACTGTATATTGATTGCATTTACAACTGCGTATTGGTTAAGCTATACATACTGTAGTAGGGCAGGTTGCACTGTGTACTATGCGTTGACAATGTTCTATGTATACTGGTTGCACAGTTTGGTTGGAGTTTGTATTGTTTGAATATTGTGTTGTATAATGGTTGCTCTAAATACTGCATATGGTTGTGATGTACAACATATAGGGGTCTTACTGAATGTGTTTGTGGGGATCGAATTTTGTGTCGTGTTTAAGTTGAACTTTATACTGTGTTTTGGCTGTACATTCATAGATTAGCTTCACTGTACACAATAGATCGATTGGATACATTGTATATTGGCATATTGGATGCACTGAGTATAATAGTTGGTGCTGGAGGCTACCAATCATAACCATTTCTACAGGAATATAATAGTTTGATTGGATGCACTCTGTCCTGTGTATTGGATGCACTATATCATATATTAGATGCAATGTATGAATTAATAGATTGATTGGATGCACTACATATAATATAATAGACTAGATGTAGTATATATAATATAATACAATGATTGGATGTACTGTGTCCTGTGTATTTGATGCACTGTACAGGCATACCCCACTTTTAAGTACACAATGGGGTTTATTTACTAAAGCTAAAAAGTGCAAAATCAGGCTCACTTCTGCATAGAAACCAATGAGCTTCTAACCCCAGTTTGTTCAATGAAGCTTTGGTAATAAAACCTGGAAGTTTATTGCTTTCTATGCAGAAGTGAGCCTGATTTTGCACTTTCACGCTTAGTAAATAAACCCCATTGTGTACTTAAAGGTGGGGTATGCCTGTATATAATAGATTGATTGGATGTACCGTGTCCTGTGTATTGGATGCACTGTATATACTAGATTGGATCCCATGTATAAATTAATAGATTGATTGGATGCACTACATATAATATAATAGATTGGTTGGAACAAAAAAAAACATAATAGATTGGATGCACTGTATACAGGTAAAAGCCAGTAAATTACAATATTTTGAAAAACTTGATTTATTTCAGTAATTGCATTCAAAAGGTGTAACTTGTACATTATATTTATTCATTGCACACAGACTGATGCATTCAAATGTTTATTTCATTTAATTTTGATGATTTGAAGTGGCAACAAATGAAAATCCAAAATTCCGTGTGTCACAAAATTAGAATATTACCTAAGGCTAATACAAAAAAGGGATTTTTTAGAAATGTTGGCCAACTGAAAAGTATGAAAATGAAAAATATGAGCATGTACAATACTCAATACTTGGTTGGAGCTCCTTTTGCCTCAATTACTGCATTAATGCGGCGTGGCATGGAGTCGATGAGTTTCTGGCACTGCTCAGGTGTTATGAGAGCCCAGGTTGCTCTGATAGTGGCCTTCAACTCTTCTGCGTTGTTGGGTCTGGCATTCTGCATCTTCCTTTTCACAATACCCCACAGATTTTCTATGGGGCTAAGGTCAGGGGAGTTGGCTGGCCAATTTAGAACAGAAATACCATGGTCCGTAAACCAGGCACGGGTAGATTTTGCGCTGTGTGCAGGCGCCAAGTCCTGTTGGAACCTGAAATCTCCATCTCCATAGAGCAGGTCAGCAGCAGGAAGCATGAAGTGCTCTAAAACTTGCTGGTAGACGGCTGCGTTGACCCTGGATCTCAGGAAACAGAGTGGACCGACACCAGCAGATGACATGGCACCCCAAACCATCACTGATGGTGGAAACTTTACACTAGACTTCAGGCAACGTGGATCCTGTGCCTCTCCTGTCTTCCTCCAGACTCTGGGACCTCGATTTCCAAAGGAAATGCAAAATTTGCTTTCGTCAGAAAACATGACTTTGGACCACTCAGCAGCAGTCCAGCTCTTTTTTTCCTTAGCCCAGGTGAGACGGTTTTCGCGCTGTTTCTTGGTCAACAGTGGCTTGACACGAGGTATGCGGCAGTTGAAACCCATGTCTTTCAAGCGTCTCTTGGTGGTGGATCTTGAAGCACTGACTCCAGCAGCTGTCCACTCCTTGTGAATCTCCCCCACATTTTTGAATGGGTTTTTTTTCACAATCTTGACTAGGGCGCGGTGATCCCTATCGCTTGTACACTTTTTCTGACCACAGTTTTTCCTTCCCTTTGCCTCTCTATTAATGTGTTTGGACACAGAGCTCTGAGAACAGCCAGCCTCTTCAGCAATAACCTTTTGTGTCTTTCCCTCCTTGTGCAATGTGTCGATGGTCGCCTTTTGGACAGCTGTCAAATCTGAAGTCTTCCCCATGTTTGTGTAGGCTTCAGAACTGGACTGAGAGACCATTTAAAGCCCTTTGCAGGTGTTTTGAGTTAATCAGCTGATTAGTTTGTGGCACCAGGTGTCTTCAAAATTTAACCCTTACACAATATTCTAATTTTGTGACACACGGAATTTTGGATTTTCATTTGTTGCCACTTCAAATCATCAAAATTAAATGAAATAAACATTTGAATGCATCAGTCTGTGTGCAATGAATAAATATAATGTACAAGTTACACCTTTTGAATGCAATTACTGAAATAAATCAAGTTTTTCAAAATATTCTAATTTACTGGCTTTTACGTGTATAATATAATAGAGTAGCTACATTATATATACTATAAAACATTGGAGGCACTGCATATAATATAATAGATTGGATACACAGTGTAGAGTAGATTGATTGCACTGTATCTTGTGTATTGCAGGTATTTCAGTTGTTTGGATGCACTGTATATAATATAATTGGCTGCATTGTATATTATATAATATATTGATTGTATGCTTTGTATATAGTAGATTGTATGCAGTGTATACTGTGTATTGGTTGCCCTATATTTAGTAGAATGGTTGCACTGTATACGGTAGATTGTCCCTGATTTGGAACAAAGTCCCTCTGTCCCTCCTCATTTGTCCCTCATTTTGGTCTGATCTCTATAGTTGTATATTAAATGCACTATTTATCTTTCAAAAAGTGTTCCCCAGTGCTAAACCTTTTTATCCAATTTCTAAATTGTTGAATTTGTAAATTTCAAGAGCCAATATAAAAAAATAGTAGTGGTTAAAAGAAAAAGCACTTGTGGGCTTAACTAATTTTTTTTGTTTAAATTCTCCTTTAAGGGGGCGTGGCAGGGGGTGTGTCCTATGCCTACATGCTTTTGCTAATAGGTGTTCCTCGTTCCTACTGCAAAAAGTTGGGAGGGATGAGAGCAGTTGCACTCTATACTGTGTATTATCTGTACTGCATTTATAAAGCACTATACATTATACTGTATATTGGCTGCACTCTATACTGTGTATTGCAGGGGTCTTCAAACTTTTCAAACAAAGGGCCACTTTATTGTCCTTCAGACTGTAGGAAGGCCGGATTGTGGCCAGCAGGGGCAGAAAATGTCACGGGCCCAGCATCAGTGAGAATAAATGTGGCCTCAGGGTTGGTGGTCAATAAGAGGAGGAGTATTCCCCCTTATAGTAGGAGGAATAGTATCCCATCATTGGTATCGGTGGAAGATTTAGTGCCCCATTGTTGGTGTCAGTGGAAGGAATTGTGCCCCAAGGGCCGGATAAAGGCAAGCAAAGGGCCACATCTGGCCCTCGGGCCGCAGTTTGGAGACCCCTGGTGTATTGGTTTCATTGAATATTGTAGAGTGGGTACATGCTAAGCTATTCTCCATATATACTATATATGTTGTGTTTTAAATTGTATACTGGTCACACAATACAGTTGTTGCACTTTATAGTGTATACTGATTACATATCATGGATATACCGAGGCAGAGTACTGTATATTAAACATAGATTTCTCTGGGTACTGGTTGAACCGTTTACTGTATATGGAATGCATTGCTGTAAAATGCCTTGAAAAAGTATTCATACCCCTTGACATTTTCCACATTTTGTCATGTTACAATCAAAAACGTAAATATCTTTTATTGGGATTTAATGTGATAGACCAACACAAAGTGGCACATAATTGTGAAGTGGAAGGAAAATTATAAATGGTTTTCAAACTTTTTTGCAAATAAATATGTGAAAAGTGGGGGGTACATTTGTATTCAGCCCCCCCCCCCCCCCCCCCCGAGTCAATACTTTGTAGAACCTCCTTTCACTGCAATTACAGCTGCAAGTCTTTTTGGGGATGTCTCTACCAGCTTTGCACATCTAGAGAGTGAAATGTTTGCCCATTTTTCTTTGCAAAATAGCTCAAGCTCTGTCAGATTGGATGGAGAGCGTCTGTGAACAGCAATTTTCAAGTCTTGCCACAGATTCTCAATTGGATTTAGGTCTGAACTGTGACTGGGCCATTCTAACACATGAATATGCTTTGATATAAACCATTCCATTGTAGCTCTGGCTGTATGTTTAGGGTCGTTGTCCTGCTGGAAGGTGAACCTCCGCCCCAGTCTCAAGTCTTTTTCAGACTCTAACAGGTTTTCTTCTAAGATTGCCCTGTATTTGGCTCCATCCATCTTCCCATCAACTCTGACCAGCTTCCCTGTCTCTGCTGAAGAAAAGCATCCCCACAACATGATGCTGCCACCACCATGTTTCACGGTGGGGATGGTGTGTTCAGGGTGATGTGCAGTATTTTTTTCTGCCACACATAGCGTTTTGCTTTTAGGCCAAAAAGTTCCATTTTGATCTCATTTGACCAGAGCACCTTCTTCCACAAGTTTGTTGTGTCCCCCACATGGTTTCTCGCAAATGGGACTTCTTATGGGTTTCTTTCAACAATGACTTTCTTCTTGCCACTCTTCCATTAAGATTTGTGGAGTACTCAACTAATAGTTGTCCTGTGGACAGATTCTCCCACCTGAGCTGTGGATCTCTGCAGCTCCTCCAGAGTTACCATGGGCCTCTTGGCTGCTTCTCTGATGAATTCTCTCCTTGCCCGGCCTGTCAGTTTAGGTGGACGGCCATGTCTTGGTAGGTTTGCAGTTGTGCCATACTCTTTCCATTTTCGGATGATGGATTGAACAGTGCTCTGTGAGATGTTCAGTGCTTAGGATATTTTTTTATAACCTAACCCTGCTTTAAACTTGTCCACAACTTTATCCCTGACCTGTCTGGTGTGTCCCTTGGCCTTCATAATGCTGTTTGTTCAATAAGGTTCTTTAACAAATCTCTGAGTGCTTCACAGAACAGCTGTATTTACACTGAGATTAAATTACATACAGGTGGACTCTATTTACTAATTAGTAGGGATGAGCCCGATGTTCGAGTCGAATGTAAGTTCGACTCGAACATCGGGTGTTCGCCTGTTCGCTGAACAGCGAGCAGTGGGGGTTATTTACTAAAGGAAAATCCACTTGAAAGTGCAGTTGATCTAAATCTAAGGGGTAGATCTGAAATGAATGGAAGCTCTGCTGATTTTATCATCCAATCATGTGTAAGCTAAAATGCTGTTTTTTATTTTCCTTGCATGTCCCCCTCGGATCTGCAGCGACTTTACTTCCAAGTGCACTTGCAGTGCAAAGTGGATTTTCCTTCAGTAAATAACCCCCAATATGCAGTGTTTGCGGCAAATTCGAAAGCTGCCAGAACACTGTTAAAGTCTATGGGACAAGAACATGAAAAAACAAAAGTGCTAATTTTAAAGGCTTATATGCAAGTTATTGTCATAAAAAGTGTTTGGGGACCCGGGTCCTGCCCCAGGTGACATGTATCAAAGCAAAACAATTTTTTAAAAACGGACGTTTTTTTCGGGAGCAGTGATTTTTTTTAATGCTTAAAGTGAAACAATAAAAATGAAATATTCCTTTAAATATTGTGCCTGGGGGAGTGTCTATAGTATGCCTGTAAAGTGGCACATTTTTCCAGTGTTTAGAACAGTACCACAGAAAAATGACATTTCTAAAGGAAAAATTGTCATTTAAAACTGATCGCGGCTGTAATGAATTGTCGGGTCTCGGCAATATAGATAAAACTCATTGAAAAAAAGAGTATGGGATCCCCCCAGTCCATTACCAGGCCCTTTGGGTCTGGTATGAATATTAAGGGAAACCCCGAACCAAAATGTAAAAAAAAATTGCGTGGGGGTCTCCCTAAAATCCATACCAGGCCCTTCGGGTCTGACTTGTGACCAATAACACGTCAGTTGGCAGATTGGTTGGGGCTTTTTTTTTTTTTCTTTTTTGGTCCATTGGGCATTGTGAACTTACATCGTGGGACGTTTTTATTTTTTTATTTTTTAATAAAGGTCTTGTCCCAAGCTGTCTCTTGTCTTTTTTACCATTTTGACACTTTTTTTGTGAAATGGTAGGGGTACTTGACCCCGTTACCAATCCACACGGGGGGGGGGAGGCCGTGATCTGGGGGTCCCCTTGTTAAAGGGGGCTTACAGATTCTGATAAGCCCCCCGCCCGAATACCCCCACAACCACCGGACAAGGGTTGTGGGGATGAGGCCCTTGTCCCCATCAACATGGGGACAAGGTGCTTTAGGGGAGCTACCCAAAAGCACCCTCCCCATGTTGAGGGCATGTGGCCTGGTCGCTCTCTCGTTCCCCCCCTCTTTTTCTGCGGCCTGCCAGGTTGCGTGCTCGGACAAAGGTCTGGTATGGATTTGGGGGGGGGACCTCTACGCCATTTTTTATTAAATTTTGCCGCAGGGTTCCCCTTAAAATCCATACCAGACCTGAAGGGCCTGGTAATGGACTGGGGGGGATCCCATGCCCTTTTTTGAATGAGTTTTATCTATATTGCCGAGACCCGACAATTCATTACAGCCGCGAGCAGTTTTAAATGACAATTTTTCCTTTAAAAATGTCATTTTGCTGTGGTACTGTTCTAAACACGGGACAAATGTGTCACTTTACAGGCATACTATAGATACCCCCAGGCATGATATTTAAAGGAATATTTTATTTTTATTGTTTCACTTTAAAGTGGCTGTATACCCAAAATATGAACTTTTACCTACAGGTAAGCCTGTAATAAGCCTATAGTACGGTTTAGGCGATATACATGCAACCGCTGATGTCATCGGCACATGCGCTGTGGATGCCTGGCTGAAGATTTGGCAAATGCTGCCGGACCTTGCCGGGAAGAAAACTCCCGCGCGCATGAGTGACGTCATCGCAGCTCCGGCCACTCACAATGCCAGAGCCGCGAACCCGGAAGACACGGCGAGGGCAAAATGTCAGTTCCCTCGGCGTGGACCGGGTGAGATACCGACGCCTTGTTCTAAGGTAAGTATTTCATAATGAGCTAGCATGCGCTGCATACTAGCTCATCGTGCCTTTGCCTTACAGGTTTTTGTTTTTTTTGGAATTTTTTTTTTTTTTTTCTGCTGCGGGTATACAACCGCTTTAAGCATTAAAAAAAAAAATCACTGCTCCTGAAAAAACTGACGTTTTTAAAATAATTTTTTGCATTGATCCATGTCCCCTGGGGCAGGACCCGGGTCCCCAAACACTTTTTATGACAATAACTTGCATATAAGCCTTTAAAATGAGCACTTTTGGTTTTTCATGTTCGTGTCCCATAGACTTTAACGGTATTCGTGTGTTCTGACAAATTTTTTGCCTGTTCGCATGTTGTGCTGCGAACCAAACAGGAGGGTGTTTGGCTCATCCCTACTAATTAGGTGACTTCTGAAGGCAATTGGTTCCACTAGATTTTAGTTAGGGGTATCAGAGTAAAGGGGGCTGAATACAAATGCACGCCACACTTTTCACATATTTATTTGTAAAAAAATGTTGAAAAACATTTATCATTTTCCTTCCACTTCACTATTATGTGCCACTTTTGGGGTTATTTACGAAAAGGCAAATCCACTCTGCACTACAAGTGCAAAGTGCACTTGAAATTGTACTGAAAGCGCACTTGGAAGTGCAGTCCCTGTAGATCCGAGGGGGTCATGCAAGGAAAATAAAAAACAGCATTTTAGCTTGCATATGATTGGATGATAAAATCAGCAGAGCTTCCACTCATTTCAGATCTTCCCCTCAGATTTACAGCGACTGCACTTCAAAGTGCACTTTCAGTAAAATTTCAAGTGCACTTTGCACTTGTAGTGCAGAGTGGATTTGCCTTTCGTAAATAACCCCCAATGTACTCTTTATTTTGTAATCTATGTTTAGTAGACATGTGCGCCATCAATAAATTCGTTTTGTTCCGTTTCGTATTAGAATTAATTCGTATTTCATAATTCGTGTCCGAAATTCAATTTGGATTCGTACAAAATAAGAATTCTCGTTAGGTTTGTTAACTTTTCGTTTGAATAATTTTTATTGAGAATTTTAAGAGCAAAGTACAAATAATCCTTACACAATCGTTATCTTATGATCTGGGCCCAGGTTCGTTAACTTTTCGTAACAATTACGAATGTTCGTTATGATGAATTTATCATTATGAGGGGCTCCCACCATCCCTGTGCTGTGCTGACTTCCTGGGTTATTTAACTTCATCATAACGAATAATCGTAATTACGAACATTCTCGTTTCCGTTGTAATGGAATTTGGATCCGAAATTCGTAAACGAAATTTCGTACAAAATTCGGAAGCATAGCAATTCGTATTTTGGATCCTCCCGAATGTACGAATTTACAGAAATTCGTACGAATTTTTGATTCGTACGAAACTAATTGCACATGTCTAGGGACTCTGCTCTACGCTGTAGTATCCCTAGCCTATATGTAGTGGTTCTGCTAGGGTTATAGTCAGATTGAGCATAAATTGATAGTTCTGCTTTCTTAAAGCTGGCCATACACTAGTAGACTTTTGGTTGACATTTTTAGTTTTGAAGGGGTTCTAAAGGCTGGACATTTTTTTACCTTAATGCATTCCCTTCATTAAAGTAATAAATGTATCACCCCGTCTACTTACTTGAGACTTATCTTGATCCAGCGCTGTGCCCATCACTAGTCTGCACTCCTCTCCTCACAGGACACAGAGGCAGCAGTGAGAGCCATTGGCAGAGAATGGTTGTTGAGCTCTGAAGAGAAAGTGAAAGTAAAACTGAAATGCTTTTGCTGCATTTTGAAGACTTGTCGAAGAGACAGCTAAAATAATGGACTTTAGGCAAGGTCCATTGCAGTGCATGTTATCTTAGCTTGCAGAACTTGGATTTATTGAATGAGTTTATTGCAGAATTTACAGCCTCATGCTACATAACTAAGCTCCATTTCATACTGAATAAACTCAATTATTAATGTATCTTAAGTAGGAAACTATCTTTAGATAGATTTTCACTCCAAAAGCATTTTATTAAAATAAATATGATCCAAAAAAATCCAAATTAAATAAAAAAAATCATCGATTTTTATCCACCCTGATTAAAATAAAACCAAATAGTGCGGCGCCAACATATATACATGAAATCAAACATTAACCGGTTCAATACCGGGCATTTTCACCCCCTTCCTTCCCAGGCCAATTTTTCGTTTTCAGCGCTGTCGCACTTTAAACGACAATTGCGCGGTCGTGCGACGTTGTACCCAAAAAAAATTGACGTCCTTTTTTCCCCACAAATAGAGCTTTCTTTTGGTGGTATTTGATCACCTCTCTGTTTTTTTTTTTTTTATGCGCTATAAACAAAAGAAGAGCGACAATTTTGAAAAAAACACAATATTTTTTACTTTTTGCTATAATAAATATCCCAATTTAAAAAAAACAAAAAACAATTTTTTTCCTCAGTTTCGGCCGATATGTATTCTTCTACATATTTTTGGTAAAAAAAATCGCAATAAGCGTATATTGATTTGTTTGCGCAAAAGTTATAGCGTCTACAAAATACGGGATAGATTTATGGCATTTTTAAAAAAAAAATATATATTTTTTTTTTACTAGTAATAGCGGCGATCGCAATTTTTTTTCGTGACTGCGACATTATGGCGGACACATCGGACACTTTTGACACATTTTTGGGACCATTCACATTTATACAGCGATCAATGCTATAAAATTGCATTGATTACTATGTAAATGTGACAGGCAGGGAAGGGGTTAACCACTAGGGGGACACAAGGGGTTAAATATGTTTCCTAAGGGAGTGATTCTAACTGTAGGGGGAGGGGACTCACAAGGGGAGGAGACCGATCGGTGTTCCTCTGTACTGGGAACACAGATCGCTCTCCTCTCAACTGACAGGACGTGGATCTGTGTGTTTACACACACAGATCTACGGTCCGGCCCGGTTATTGGGCAATCGCGGGTGCCCGGCGGACATCGCGGCCGCCGGGCACACGCACCGGGTCCCGAGCAATGCGGCGCGCGCGCGCAGCGCGCGCCCCTAGGCGGCCGGGAAGCCCAGGCTGTCATATGATGTCCACCCAGGATGGGAGATCCCATCTGTGGACGTCATATTAGTATGGCCGGGTAGCAAAGTGGTTAAGCAAATGCCATCAAACTCATAAAAGTCTCTTTATACACCCTGTTCCAAATTATTATGCCAATGATATTTTTCTCATTTACCTAAATAATTGATGTAAACAACACTCAGCATAATTCTCATGTTATCAACTATTAAGAGTACAATTCAAATTTTATTGAACAAACCTCCTAATGATAACATTTTTCAAAATAAAATACTTACAACGCACTGTTCAAAATTATTACACACAGTAAGTTTCAAAATACTTTATAGGTTGTAAAGAACTGAAAATTGTCATTTGTTGTGTTTGCAGAATATTTACTGAAATCAAAAGCTATTTCATTCAAACTTTGAACAACATTTTAACTTTTTAGACATTTTAACAGGTCACGTTACATTTTAACATAGGACCCGTTATTTGATAGCAGCTTCACAAGTCTTGCATCCATTGAACTTGTGAGGTTTTTGGACAGTTTCTGCTTGAATTTGTTTGCAAGATGTCAGAAAAGGCTCTCAGAACTGCTGTTTAGATGTAAACTGCCTCCCACCCTCATAGATCTTTTGCTTGAGGATGCTCCAAAGGTTCTCAATAGGATTGAGGTCAGGGGAGGATGGAGGCCACACCATGACTTTCTCTCCTTTTATCCCCATAGCAGCCATTGATGCAGAGGTATTCTTTGCAGCATGAGATGGTGTATTGTCATGCATGAAGATGATTTTATTACGGAAAGCATAGTTCTTCCTTCTGTACCAGGGAAGGAAGTGGTCAGTCAGGAACTCCACATACTTTGCAGAGGTCATCTTTACATCTTCGGGGGACCTTTAAAGGGGCCAACCAGCTCTCTTCCCATGATTCCAGCCCAAAACATGACTCCACCACCGCCTTGCTGACGTTGCAGCCTTGTCCACCAACCATCTACTACTCCATCCATCTGGACCATCCAGGGTTGCACGGCACTCATCAGGGAACAGGACTGTTTGAAAATTAGTCTTCATGTATTTTTCTGCCCAAAGCAGCCGTTTCTGCTTGTGAGCATTGGTTAGTGGTGGCCGAATGGAAGGTTTATGCACAGTTGCAAGACTCTGGAGGACTCTACACCTTGATGTCCGTGGGACTCCAGAAGCACCAGCAGCTTCAAATATCTGTTTGCTGCTATGTAATGGTGTTTTAGCAGCTGCTCTCTTGATCCGATGCATGGATCTGGCAGAAATCTTCCTCAATGTGCCTTTATCTGCACGAAACCCGTCTGTGCTCTGAATCAGCCACAAATCTCTTAATAGTGCAATGATCACACTTACGTTTTCGTGAAATATCTAATGTTTTCATACCTCGTCCAAGGCATTGAACTATTTCACTCTTTTCGGCAGCAGAGAGATCCTTTTTCTTCCCCATATTGCTTGAAAATGGTGCTCTACTTAATAATGTGGAACATCCTCCTTTAGTAGTTTTTCCTTTAATTGGGCTCATCTAATAATCACAGGTGTCCGAGATTGTTTTCAGTGATCAAAAGAGCCCTGAGACACAATGCCATCCATGAGTTAAACTGAAAAACAAAATATTTAATCTTTGTGACACTGAAATAGACTTTGCATAATAATTTGGAACAGGGTGTAATTCTTCATTCTGTGATGTGAACTTCAGTTGTGCCACCGTCCTTCACTCCTGTACAGATCACCTTATTAATATGACCTAAAATGTATATCAGGTCATGTATTGCATTTGCCCCTTTAAATGGGGTCCCCAGATCATCCGCTAATGCCTTTTGCTCTCCTCAAGGACACCCCAGAACAATACATGTACAGACACCACTAAATCTACAATGTCATTTGTGCAGTCGGGAGCTGCATTACATAATAAAACATGCACTAAATACATTTAGGCTTTGTTTACACTTGTGTTTGGGGGGGCAGTAAAAAAAACACGTCATTGAGTCACATTTTTAACACCACCTATCAACCCCCATTAAGCTTTAAAGGCAGCGGATGGGAGAGTACACATGCTAAAACAACTAAATAGCCCTTTCTAGTGGCCTTACTTTTGTACCCTGTGTGTGCTTTACAGGCCCTATTCTTCCAATACACCGTGTACCACCATGCACCTCTTCCAATGACTTCATAAGAGGCTTGAAACGGTTTAAGATTCAGCTACACAGTTCAACAACACGCTATACATCAGTGGTCTCCAAACTGCGGCCCGGGGGCCGGATGTGGCCCTTTGCTTGTCTTTATCCATCCCTTGGAGGACTATTCCTCCCACTGATATGTGACACTATTCTGCCAACTGACAGCAACAATGGGGCACCATTTCTCCCACTGACACAAACAATGGGGCCTTATTTCTCCCAATTATACCAACATAGCTCCCAACTGTCCCTGATTTGGAGGGACTGTCCCTGATTTGGAGCAATGTCCCTCTGTCCCTCATTCCTCCTCATTTGTCCCTCATTTTGGTCTGATCTATATAGTTGTATATAAAATGCACTTTTTATCTATCAAAAAGTGTTTCCCAGCGCAAAACCTTTCATCTGATTTCTAAATTGCTGCATTTGTACTTTTTAAAAGCCAATATAAAGGAATAGTAGTGGTAAAAAAAAGTATTTGTGGATTTGATTAACTTTTTTTGGTGTTAATTCTCCTTTTAAGGGGGTGTGGCAGGGGGCGTGTCCTATACCTACATACATTTGTTAGTAGGTGTCCCTCATTCCCATCTCAAAATGTTGGGAGATATGAAACTGTTCTAAAGTTTAGACTAACATATAGATTTTCATACCTTCCAACATTTTGAGATGGGAACGAGGGACACCTAATAGCGTGTTTGCGAACATGCCTGAGCTCATCCTTAGTGGCAACCCTAAATGACACCCCACAAGCACCTGCTTACAGGTTTACATACTTTAACTCTAAACTAGCAAATCATAGAGGGGTACAGTGAGAGCAGTCTCATCTGGAGGCAGCCCCATCCTCCTTCAAGGTATAGCAACACACCAGAAGACTAGACTCACTCAATGGCAGATGAAGACCTCCAGCCTGTGCCGGTACCAAAGCCAAGATGGCCGTTAAAACTTCCTAGCAAGCATAGAATACCTGATTAAACTGCACAGCTCCCAACTGTCCCTGATTTGGAGGGACTGTCCCTGATTTGGAGCAATGTCCCTCTGTCCCTCATTCCTCCTCATTTGTCCCTCATTTTGGTCTGATCTATATAGTTGCATATAAAATGCACTTTTTATCTTTCAAATAGTGTCCCAGTCCTAAACCTTTCATCCAATTTCTAAATTACTGCATTTGTACATTTTAAAAGCCAATATAAAGGAATAGTAGTGGTAAAAAAAAGTATTTGTGGATTTAATTACCCTTTTTTGGTGGGATAATTCTCCTTTAAGGGGGTGTGGCAGGGGGCGTGTCCTATACCTACATACATTTGTTAATAGGTGTCCCTCATTCCCATCTCAAAATGTTGGGAGATATGAAACTGTTCTAAAGTTTAGACTAAAATATAGATTTTCATACGTCCCAACTTTTTGAGATGGGAACGATGGACACCTAATAGCAAAAATATGTAGTCATAGGACACACCCCCTGTCACACCCCCTTAGAGGAGAATTGTACCAAAAAATGATTAGTTAAACTGACAAGTGCTTTTTTTTTTACCACTACTATTCCTTTATATTGGCTTTTGAAATTTACAAATGCAGCAATTTAGAAATTGGATGAAAGGTTTAGGACTGGAAAACACTTACTGAAAGGTAAAAAGTGCATTTTATATACATCTATATAGATCAGACCAAAATCAGGGACAAATGAGGAGGAATGAGGGACAGAGGGACATTGCTCCAAATCAGGGACAGTTGGGAGCTATGGATTTTTGTTGCGTACGTTTGCAAGTATATGTAAAATCACACTGACACATCCAGGAACCTTTTTAAAGTGCAGTCTCTATCTATAATCCTTGATAGCCAGTTGTACTACAGCCCTTTGGTACTTACTGTGTGGCCCCTGGGGGGCCCTGCAGGCAGTAGCTTGTGTTTTCCTTACCTAGGTTTTTATTCAGGTCATAGAAAGAAATATATTCATTATATTGGCTTCTAGTAGTGTTGGAAATGCTTTGGTTTATTTCTTTTACACTATCCTACATTTTTCTGGGATATCCACCCCTTTTCTCTTCTTATGTTTATTTTTTACTCTAAACTCTTTTTAAGGGATCTCAATGGGAGAAATATCAAATGTGGCCCAAGTCATTTTAAAAGGGGGCTGAAAGGAACATCCAATGATTTGTAAAGGGGCTGTAGAAGCAGTAACCTCTAATGCCGCGTACACACAGTCGGACTTTTCGTCTACAAAAGTCCGACGGACCCCGACGGACCAAAGCTGGCTGACAATCCGATCGTGTGTGGGCTTCCCCGGACTTTCAGCGGACTTTTTCAGCCACAAATCTGACAGACTTTAGATTTGAAACATGCTTCAAATCTTTACGTCGTAACTACGACGGACCCAGAAATCCGCTCGTCTGTATGCTAGTCTGACGGACAAAAACCCAAGCTAGGGCAGCTATTGGCTACTGGCTATCAACTGTACGTCATCATGTACGAATCCGTCGGACTTTTGTGTGATCGTATGTAGGCAAGTCCGTTTGTTAGAAAGTCTGCCGCAAGTCCGCCAAAAGTCAGTTGAAAGTCTGACGAAAGTCTGACGGACGGGCTGTCGGACTTTTCGGCTTTTTGGCTCTTATGTAATGTGCCTCCAACAAATCCTATAGCATGTCTGCAGTCTCTGACCATCTAGTGTTCCACGTCTGCAGTCCATAACAGCTTTTTGTAGCATTACATTCACTAAATATTAATTGTGGGCCTTTGGTGATGTCAGGGGCCACATTTGAGGTCTCCTATAGCAGTGGTTCTCAACCTCAGTCCTCAATACACCCAACGGGCCATGTTTTCAGGTTTTCCTTTACTTTGCACATCTGCTTTAAACCAATATTAATGACATTTTATTGATAAGAGCTATTTTATCTAAGGGAAGGTACCAAAACATGGCCCGTTGGGGGTACTTGAGGACTGAGGTTGAGAACCACTGTCCTATAGCATGCACGTTGACCACCAGTGCTCTAAACTAGTGGTCTCCAAACTGCGTCCCGGGGGGCAGATTAGGCCCTTTGCTTGCTTTTATCTGGCCCCACTTGCACCAACAATGCAACACTATTCCTCTCACTGACACCAATGATGGGGCACTATTATTCCCACTGATGCCAATGATGGGGCATTGTTCCTTTCATTGATACCATCAATGGGGCACTATTCCTCCCACTGATATCAATGATTGGGCACTATTCCTCCCACTGATACCAATGATGGGGCACTATTCCTCCCACTGATACCAATCATGGAGCACTGTTCCTTCCATTAATACCATCAATGGGGCACTATTACTTCCCCTGATACCAATGATGGGGCACTATTCCACCCATTGATTTTGATGATGGGGCACTATTCCTCCCACTGATAGCAATGACTATTTGTTGACTCCCACTGATGCCAGGACATTTTCTTCTCCCACTGGCCACAGTGAAGCCCCCCTAAAGTTTGAAGGACAGTAAACTGGCCCTTTGTTTATAAGGTCTGGAGACCCCTGCGGTCTAAACCATCTGAACTCTCAACCTGAGGCATATATATGTATATATCAATGAATAAATAATGTATTTTTTATTTGTTTTTCACTAGAGGAACCCTCAAAATAATATTTAGCTCTTGGGGAACCCCTGCTAAAACCAAATTGTCCCCGGGAACTATGCAGGCACCATCAGATGGAGGATCAATCAGCCACAGATCAAGCAACCTCTGGAGGAAGCCTAGTTGAGAATGCATATTTTAATGCATCCCCTCTTCGCTATCAACAGTAGTGCTGAGGTACCAGTGAAAAATAGTCTTCCCCTAATTTTCATTTCTCAAGGAAGCCCTGCTAAAACCAATTTATAGGGGATCAGTTAGAAAAATGCTTCTTTCATTGTTGGTCGTTAGGAAGCATACCCCCTTATAGTGGTGGTCATATTACCACCCTTACAGAGAGCTAAAAAGATCATTGGTGTCTGCCAAATGGCTAACTCTGTCAAGTGGCAATGGCCCTGGTACTATGCAGGCACCATCAGATAGGTGGTCATTCAGCCACAGAATGGATTAGCGCTGCTTCCAGAAGTCCTCAAAGGCATCCTTAAGCATTAGACAATAGACTTGGCCATGACCAGTAACAGCTCTGATAGGTTCCTTTTAAACCAATGAATAAGGGGTCCAGAGATAAGTCACCCCAACCTGCTCTGTTCTTCTCAGGTTGGTGGACAGCTTATTTAAATTACCTCTTCAGGTTCTCATATCTCTTATTTTTCTTTCTAGATGCCAAAGGGACGATCCGGGAGATTGTTCTACCGAAGGGTCTGGATCTTGACCGGCCAAAGCGCACAAGAACCTCCTTCACGGCGGAGCAGCTGTACCGGCTGGAGCTGGAATTCCAGAGGTGCCAGTACGTTGTCGGCAGGGAGAGGACTGAGCTGGCCAGGCAGCTTAATTTGTCCGAAACACAGGTAAGGAAACACAATCTGACACAAGAAGAAGTAGTGCAACTGTAGACCATTGCACACTATGCGACCACTATAGGGCCCTGAAGCACAGGGGGTCTGGTTATGTCTGACAGGTAAAGTCTTATGCAGGTAGCTTCAGCGTTTGGTGAATATCCATGGATTTAATGCATATATAGTTTGTTAACTTTACTGGAGATTTAACAATTGAGAAGTTTAGAGAGGGGGGCTGAATGGTTCTACTATGGGGGTCACGCCTCATATAGTCACACCCTTGTTCAGAACCCCAAATAAATTGTTTGCTTAGAACAAATCCATCTGTGGGCGGGGTCATCTGTGTCCGTGCACACAGGTGTACCTTTTTGGCACGGAGCATGCTCATTAGTGTCCGGGACCAGGCGGAGATTGCGGTCATGTGAAAAATCTAACATTAAGGCAGTTCCCTGATATAGAGATGAGTCTTCACTGTGTGCAGTAATAAAATGCAGAGTTCCTCTGAAAGGCATCTTGTCCCATGTCACTGTACACTGTAATTTATATGTTTCTATTATGAAGGACATGCTCAGCCTGCACCCACTCCACCAGTCCAGCGCACCTCTTGTACCTCACTCCCAGTAACAGAATGGGGTCAGGCCAAGGACCTAGTGTGAACCTCATGCATGCCCTCACTTGACTCCTTCCTTTTCGTACCTCGTAACCAGGCCATAAGTCTCTGTAATATGGGTCCGGATCTGGTTGCTATTGAATACTGACCACTAGAGAGTATAGTATCTAGAAGTATGTAATGAAAAAAATGTGCTGATAGAAAGAGAAGGAAAGTTCTCATCCCCAGCATCTCTTCAGATATGCATTCTCCTTGCGTGGGCCTCTAATTTCTTGATTGATCCCTGCAAATAAATAGCCAAGGGAGTGCAGTGCTACCCCTGTAGGAGCCCCTGATTTTTACTTGGTTCTTTCCCAGACAGTGCAGAGGCCACCAGTCACACAAGCATTCGCTCTGGCTTCTAAAAACAGTCTAGGAGTTGTCTTTTTAAGGTTTATTGCATGTAGAATTTGGGATTAGGGTGGGGTGAGGGTACTCAAGGCACGCTGAAGAGTAACAGGAGGACACTCTTGACTAGATTAGACTAGGCTTTTCTGAATAGTCTAAAAGGAATAGCCAGAACTGGGACCCTGTAAGAGCTATCTGAGAAAGAGCTACTGCTGGCACTTACCTTTCAAAAGAGCACATAGTTACTTGGACCCTGAGCTCAGGTCAGTACTCAAATTGTCACAGGATAGCCAGATGCCTCCTTCCAGTATCCACTGGACACTCTTCAATGAGGGAGAAATTATTGCCCACAATGCCACAGGACAGCTAGACTCACTGGGCAGTCTTCTGTGAGATCTCCAGAACAAATCCTTAGCTCCAAGAAGATTTAGAAATAGGTCCCCCCAGCTGTGCTACAGCTGGGACCTTGATTAATATTAGTTTGAATCAGTAGAACTGCTGCAGGGTGGGGGCATCCACCCCCCACCCAACCGGGTGGAATCCCTCCAACAGGAAGACCCTGCTCTTCTAAAGCGCATACAAATTATGTTCCCCTCAGCCACCTACTGGGCAAACCTCCCCAGGGATTGGCTGCAGCACAATAAATATTCATACTGCCCATTTGCCTTGCCCAATCTCCTATGTTCCAGAAGCCTCTAGAAAGCAAAGGGAGAGAAATCAAACCTGCAGCCTGTGAGATCCAGAACGGTCAAAAGAAATCAATAACTGTTCCACTGAATACAGAGGAGCCAAAAAGGAAAACATTTACTTAACATCCTAACAACTTGCTACAGGAGCATAGATACACAATTTTACCAAAAATATTGGGACGCCTGCCTTTACACGCACGTGAACTTTAATGGCATCCCAGTCAATATTGAGTTGGCCCACCCTTTGCAGCTATAACAGCTTCAACTCTTCTGGGAAGGCTGTCCACAAGGTTTAGGAGTGTGTCTATGGGAATGTTTGACCATTCTTCCAGAAGCGCATTTGTGAGGTCAGGCACTGATGTTGGACGATAAAGCCTGGCTCGCAGTCTCCACTCTAATTCATCCCAGGTTGAGATCAGGACTTTGTGCAGACCAGTCAAGTTCTTCCACCCCAAACTCGCTCATCCATGTCTTTATATTAATTCCATAATTCATAAGCAGTCATAACTGTTCCCACAAGGTTAGGAGCATGAAATTGTCTAAAATGTCTTGGTATGCTGGCGCCTTCAGAGTTCTCTTCACTGGAACTAAGGGGCCAAGCCCAACCCCTTGAAAACAACCCCACACCATAATCCCACCTCCACCAAATGATTTGGACCAGTGCACAAAGCAAGGCCCAAAGTTCATGTGTGTGTAAAGGCAGGTGCCCCAATACTTTTGACAATATAGTGTATATAAATGGAAGCCAGGTATGTATTTCTACATTTAATTCTACGTTTAATTCTGTATGCAGAAAGCCCATATCTTGCATATGACTTTGTCTAGAAACAGAAGTGAGTTTGCACGGGCCAGACATTTGTCTCAATACAGCTCTCAAAGGACCACAGGAGAAAGAATTACGGTATCTTTAGAGACTTGCGTAGACCTACTGAATGCGCTAATAGCCCAGTTATTCATTAACGTTCAACCTCCGTTAATGGTTTACACACGGGAATTGCGGAGGAGATTACTGTGTTGTGCCCCTGCATGTGTTGAGTGCTAATCAGCGCTTTAATGTGACTTGCATGAAAATAGTAATCAGGATTTATCAAGTAGTGCTTTAGCGTGTTCACTAGGTAAAAGCTGCACAGGAAAGGGAAGAAAAGATTAAATAAAAACATAGCGGTAATCGGATCAGTAGCTTTCAGCATCAGGAAATCTTATGGAGCAGCGCGGCGGATGAAGTGAGGATGATGCAATGGGGGTTAGCTGGTGTTACACTGGGGTTGGGGCCAGAAGTTATCTGGTTCAGTTTTAAAGGGGTGCATAGTGTTTTTGTACATTATTTATTAGGATAAGGAGAAAAAAATTAAAAAATAATTGTAAAGGTATTTTTTTTCTCGAGTAATTTATACAGTGCTTGTCACTCCAGAAGCCTCAAAGCTGGTAGGAGGTGTGGCAACCATTTTGGGCACGCTCGGTAGTTTATCACACTAGTGACAATTTATTTTTTAGACAAGAGCCAATTAACCTATCAGCATGTCTTTGGAGTGTGAAAGGAACCCAAGCAACCTCAATGCAGATGGAGGACCCCAGTGCTAAAATACAGAAGTGATATCCACTAAACTACTGCTCTGGCCATGAAATAGTACATTTCATGTATTACAATATTACATTTTTATTTTTAGCCAGGAGATTGAGATGTTATCTACTTGAAGCCTGGTATAAAATGCCTGGTGTTTACAGAGCTCAGTAGCCCAATCTGTAAATTACACACAAACTCATCTCAGTGACCCATTGCTTATCGATTGACTCAGTCTGAGTTTTCAATCAGACAAATTCAGCCTCAAGACAGGCTGCTAATACTGTGCTGTTTCTTTAGCTAACTGAGAGTTATTTTGGAATCCTGTGTCATGTATTAAATGTTTATTTGTAAAACAAAGCATGTATGTACATCGGTGAAAAGGCATAGAATGTGACGTCACCATCTTACCTCTCCATCTCATTCAACCAGAGAATGCTTTCATTGAGAAAATGCCCTTGCCAAGGCCTCCTTGTGTATTCACAATGCAGTAGGGCAGCTATTCAGCATGGAACACATTTGCCTACTACAGTGAATTCCAGCATTTACAAGGATCCTATAGGTAGGGCATATACAGTACATACTGACATTGGTCTAAGCTTTTTCATTTTTTCAATGTATTGTCCAGGCTGCTCTACACTGGCTATTCACAGGCGCGATCCCACTACTGATCGGCATGGGGGTTTTGACCTGCTCAGTTTCTGACCTGGGCCGGTTCACCCCTTTTTATTTTTTTGGATGAGCAGAGCTGGGGGTTACTACTGCGTGAGAGATCAGCAGAGCTGGGGGTTACTACTAAATAGGGGATCAGCAGAGCTGGGGGTTACTACTGAGCAGGGGCTAAGCAGAGCTGAGGGTACTACTGAGCGAGGGGTTCAGCAAATCTGGGGATACTACTGAGTGGGGCATCAGCAGAACTACCCCTGTTCAGTAGATCCCTAGATCATTGGTACCCTCATTCAGAAGATCACCAGCTTATTAGTACCCTCATTCAGCAGATCCCCAGCTCAGTAGTACCACCACTCAGCAGATCCCTTGCTCATTATAACCCCTGTTCAGTAGATCTCCAGATCATTGGTACCCTCGTTCAGAAGATCCCCAGCTTATTAGTACCCTCATTCAGCAGATCCCCAACTCATTAATACCCCTGTTCTGTAGTTCCCCAGCTCATTGGTACCCTCGTTCAGCAGATCCACAAAACAAAAATTGCCATACCTGGAATTCTTTAGGGATTTTCTGGAAAAGCACTTCCTAGAGGTAGAACCATATTTTACATCAAAGTCTCTTTAAAGTAGAACCTTCTCTAGACAGCGGTAAATACTTGGAGGAGACAGTACCATGTGAAACAGCCCTTGCACAGGGTAAAAGACTCTTAGCGCGGAAAAAATTTAAAGTCAGGGAAATAGCATCAAACATTCAACCCAAGGGACTCATGCATCCCTGTGTGACTTATTATATGGACCTAGGCCCCAATGTTTTCCTTCCTAGGTGCTTAAGCAGACCTTTTGATTAATCCATGACCAGCCTTAGTATAAGGAGAACATTTCTTAGACGCCCACTCAATGCTCTGAAGTCAGAGAAGGTAATGCTCGTAGACCTATACTACCAAAACTGGTGCACCATACAACAGAACTCAAGCAAGTAGAGGAAAATGGTTTAGTCTACTGGTTTTCTAACTTAAATGGTTTGCTCAGCATGGTGCCTCCATTTATAAATTGGTATAGTTGTGCTTTCCATTATTTTATTTTTCTTCAATCCATTTCTGTTTTTATGCACTTTTCTCCTCTAATCTATTATGCTGGAGATAATAAACATATTATTCATTTTTAAAGGAGCTATAGGGAGATGTGGAAATTGTCTGATGTCTCTGACCATCTCCTAGAGAGAATGTCTGCAGTCTCATACTATCTGCTGACCTTCTCCTGCAGCATGTCCACAGTCTCTAACCATCTCCTGGAGAATGTTCACAGTCTCTTACTATCTCCTGGAAAATGTACACTGTCTCTGACCATCTCCTAGAGCATGATCGCCATCCCTGACCATCTCTTGGAGCATGTTTGCAGTCTCTGACCATCTCCTGGCGAATGTGCAAAGTCTCTGGGCATCTATTGGAGCATTTCCACAGTCCCTGACCATCTCCTGAGACATGTCGTCAGCCTCTGACCATCTTCTGGAGCATGTTCTCAGTCTCTGGCCATTTCCTGGAGCATGTCAACAGTCTCTAACCATCTCCTGGAAAACTGTCCACAATCTCTGGGCATCTGCTGGGGCAGCTCCATAGTCTCTGACTATTTCCTAGAACATGAAATATGGAGGGGCAATTATGTTTATGGATCCAATGAACATATTGACTTTGTTGTGGATGTATCTTCTTTAACTCTTGAATGAATTGCCTAGCCTTGCATCTGCTCAGCCCTGCTACCTGTAACTCCACCAAAAATATCTACACTGCAGTTGATACTTGTGTCTGGGTATAATCAAGAGGCATTTTGAAGGAGCGTAGGCATGGCATCTGTATATATATGCGGTATATATACTGCATGTTCCACATGGATGGGTTAATAAACTCTTTTAGGTAACAAGTTCATGAAGAGATTGTGCAGAGGCATCTGCTCTCTGGATAGTGAGATGCAGCCAGGCGGACGCACAGTAAGTAGGTCGCTGACTGCAGACACAACGCCAGGCTCCTCCCCCTGCCCACACAACGTCAATGTATATATTTATCTTATATGAGTTAGTGCAATACATAAGGGATTTATGTCACTGTTACTTTGCAGTACAATTCTGCCTGCTGATAACGGTCTTAGCTCAGATCACTGTGATTATACCTACGTACGTAATAATTACACATACATATAAAGTATGGAAAAGCCATACTTTAGGCATTATGGGATAGGTCTTTATTACAGTCATGTGTGTTGGATATATTTATATTTTTATGTGGGTTTTTAGTCGGTACTCATTCTCTTCCTTTTTTTCTATCCCCCTCCCTTCCTCTCACTTTCCTTGGGCTACTGTACACAGTCGAGAGATCAGTTAAAGACGATTAGCATTTAGTGTGCATTTAAAATTTTTTCATTAAATTCAATGCATTAGAAATTTGCCAAGAGTATCTCAAATACCAATGTCCATCCTTCATTCCTTCCTTTCCTTCCTTTCTTCCTTCCTTCCTCCCCTACCTTCCACCTTCCTTTCCTTACATCCCCTCCTTTAACTTTCTCTATTCCTAACGGTGTCTATCGACATAAGATCTTAGTCTCCCATTATTTGCTGGATTGCACAAACAACTGTCTTTAAGGTGTCTACAGACATTGCCGGCCAATATGCCAGGGGAAAAGCAGTCAGGTCAGGAAGTCTTTTCTGAACACAACAGTTTTGCCCAAATAAGTTGGATCAAAGTATCTGCGGGGTGCCTCCTACTCTATGTTCTACATGGAAAACACTAATGGTTGTCCAACGTGATCATTTGTACTTATGGAATGTGCAGGCCAAGGATGGCCAGATGGTATCCGAAGCTTTACATCATTTCCTCTGTTTCTGCTTCTCTTCTGTCAGTACATCTACTTTTTCTTTTTCTCTCATTCTTTCTCCTGACTCTCTCTCTCCTTTACTTACTTCCCTCCCTGCCCTCCCTACCCAATTCCCTTTTCCCTCTCTCTTCATCTCTTCTCTCCCTACCCTTCCCAATTTTCCTCTCTTCCCCACTTTATTCTTTATCTCTTCTCTTCTCCGCTCTCCAATCGTCCTTACTTCTCCTCCCCACCTCCACCCTTCTTCTCCCTTCTCTTACCCACTCCTCAGTCTTCCTCTCTTCTTTTCCCCACTCCCAATCTTCGTTACTTCTCCTCCTCACTCCCACCCTAATCCTTTCCCTTCTCTTACCCACTCCTCAGTCTTCCTCTCTTCTTTTACCTACTCCCAATGCTTCTTACGTCTCCTCCTCACTCCCACCCTAATCCTTCTCTGTCCCCCACTTCCTAATCTTCCTTCTTTTCCCCACTCCCCATATGTCCTTAGTTCTCCACCCACCCTCAATTCATCTCCCTTTTCTTTCCCACTTCCCAATTTTTCTTACTTCTCCTCACCACCCAAATCCTTTTCCCTTCTGCCCACTCCCCAATCTTCCTTACTTCTCCTCTCCACCTCCAATTTCATTCCTTCTTCTTGCTCTTCCCCACATTCCAGTCATCCTTACTTATACTCCCCACCTCAGTCCTTTTCCCTTTTCTTCACCACTCCCTGTTCTTCCTTACTTCTCCTCCACTCCCCAATCATTCTTCTTCTCTTCTCCACTACCCAATCGTCCTTACTTCTACTCACCAACCCTTACCCCAGTTCTTCTCCCCCCCACTTCCACCTTAATCCTTCTCTCATGTCTTTTCCACTCCCAAATCTTACGTAGTTCTCCTCCCCATGTCCACCGTAATCCTTCTCTAATCTCTTCCCAGTCCGCCAATTTTTCCCCACTCTCGTCCTTAGCTCTCCTCCCCATTTTTTCTTACTTCTCCTTGCCACCCAAATTATTTTCCCTTCACCCAACTTCTCAATCTTCCTTACCCCCCCTCCCCCAATCCTTTTCCCTGCTCTTGCTTTCTTATACTTCCTCCATCCTTCTATCTTCTCTTCCCACTCCCCAATCTTCCTTACGTCTTCTCCCAACAGCAACCATTCTCCCTTTTCTTACCCACTACTGAATAGCATTCATCTTCTTCGTACTTCTACTTTATACCCACCACCCCAATTCACCCCCCTTCTCATTGGCTCTCCCCAATCTTCCTTATTTCCCCTCCTCAATTCCTAGCCCAATCTTTCTCCTTTCTCTTTCTCTCTACTTCTCACATTATTCCTCCCACCCTACCCTCCCCCCAGTACTCCTTTCTTTCTCCCTTCACCCCCTGTACCTATCCTCTTTCATCTCTTCTATACCCCACCAACCCCCCAACCCTTTTTCCTTCTCTTTCTCTCTGCCCCAATCTGTTTATCTTATCTTTTCCTCCCCAAATCTTCCCCATTCCTATACCAACATTTTTCATTTTCCTACCCCCCTCCCCCCAATCCTTCCCTTGCTCTGTACCATTAATCTTTCTGTCTTTTCCAGTCTTCTTCCCTTTTACATCAATATCCTTCCCTTCACTAGTCCCTCCAAATCTTTCTCTATACTCCCTACAATTTTTCTTCTTTTGCCTTCTAATTCTCCCCTCTCCTCAGCTGTCTAATCATGCTCCTTCCTTCCCACCCAAATATTCCATTATTCATCCCTTAAGTACTCCTGCAATCCACCCCTAATCTTCCTACCTCCTGTCTTCTTCTCTCTCTTTTTACCCCCCACCATTCCACAATTTTCTCTTTATCTCAACCACCAATTTTTTCCGTTATACACCCCATTCTTCCTCCCATATCCCTCTTTTTGACTCCTTCTATTTCACCCTTTTTTTCCCCTCTCCCCAATCATTCCCCCTTCTCTTTCTTTTTACCCCCCAATCTACTCCCCCCCCAATCATTTTAAGAACTCCCCCTTCAATCCTTCCTCCTCCTACCTGAATATTGCTCTTTCTTCTCCCCCCCCCCCCCGATCTTCAACTCAACTCCTTTGTCTTTCTTTCTACCTCCATTCACCTCCCTCAATCATTTTAACTTCTCTCTTGCCCCTGTATTGCTCCTCCCTCTCTTCTCCTTCCCCCAATTGTACTCCCTTCTCTTTTCTTCCAACCCCAATCACCCCCCCCAATCATTTAAATTTCTCTCTCTCCTTTTCTCCCTCCCTTCTTCTCCCCATCCTTACCAGTTTCCCATTTCTCTCCCTATAGTACAGCTCCACTCAAAAGGGTAAGCTGCCTCCTCAGCCCTCCGCTGCTACATTTGGCACCTTTTGTTTTTTTTTTTAGTTTGGCCCCCTCCTTTCCCCGCAGCTTTCTGGGATACTTTACATGTCCCAGAAGACTGCGGCCCATTCACAAAGTGCAGCGTGCTTCAAGCATGTGCAGTAGGAAAATGGCCGTGTAGCCGCAAGGCTTCATTGCCGGTTTCCCTTAATCAAGATGGCGGTGCCATTAATCAGCTCAGGTGAGGACATCGCTGGATGCCTGGACAGGTAAGTGACCTAATAATAAAAGTCTTTGTAGCTGCCTGGAGCTGCTCTTTAGCCTTTCTCCATTCTTTTCTCCACCGCCCAAATGTCCTTAGCTCTCGTCTCCTCCCCAATTTGTCTTCCTTTTCTTTCCCACTTCCCAATCTTTCTTACTTCTCTTCTCCATCCAAACCCAATTCCCCCCCCACAGCAATATATTTAATTTCTGCCTTACTCCCCCACACTCCCCAGTATTCCTTACTTCTCCTCTCCTTCACCCTAATCCTTCTCCCTTCTCTTCCTCACTCCTTAATCTTCCTCCCTTCTCCCCCCCCTCCTTATTTGCCTTTAGTTCTCCTCTCCACCCCTGTCCCCCACCCAATTCATCTCTCTTCTCTTCCCCACTTCCCAATCTTTCTTAGTTCTCTTCTCCACCCAAATACTTTTACTTTTTCCTTCTCTTTCCTTTTACCCCCAATACCCCTAATATCCCCCCCCCCCCACAGCAATATATTTATTTTAATTCCCCCCCCCCTACATTCCCCAATATCCCTTACTTCTCCCTCTCCTCCACCCTAATCCTTCTCCTCCCTTCTCTCCCTCACTCCTTAATCGTCTTCCCTTTCCCCTATTCCTTAATTGCATTTAGTTCTCCTCTCCCCCCCCAATTCATATCTCTTCTCTTGCCCACTTCTCAACCTTTTTCTTCTTCTCCCCAGCCAAACCCTTTTCTTCTTCCTTCTCTTTTTTTCTACCCCCAATATCCTCCCACAGCAATTATTTAAACTTTTCCACCCCACCCCCCTACTTTCCTGTCTTCCTCCCTCTTCCTTCTATCCTTCTCCCTTTATCCCCCCCCCCCTCTCTTTTTTTACCCCCAATTCCCCCTCTTTGCATTCATATTCCGTTCTCGCTCTCTCCCTTGCTCTCTATCTCCCTTCTCTTTCTCATTCACTTATTCTTATATGGTATATTGCAAAGGCAATTGCAAAGAAACTAGAAAGCTACATTTAAGCATTGTACCCTGTGTGTAAATATATATATCTCTTCCCATGCGTGCGATCATGTGTAAACACCTAAAACAGCCCTAACGATCAGGCCTTTCTCCGCGTCAAGGACACGTCGCTGCAGTTGCACACATCGTATCATGGTTTAATCCTCCAGCCGAAGGGGTGACAAGTGCACAGCTTAAGGCTTAAATGACTGAGGTCACCATCAGCACAGCCGAATAGATTTTCAAGTCTCAGGTCATCCATGGGGCACAGATGAGCCGGGTACAACGTGTGCGATGCGAGCAAGCTATAAAAAACATCTCCCGCTACTCGTGCCGGGCCTGATGATGCCTCGGGCACAAGTAAATCAATCAGGGGCCAGGAATCTCCTTACAAAAGCAGCACATGGCCACAGCGATAGGCCCCGGACTAAAAACCCAACGTACGTTAGACACCAGGCCGACGTGACTATGTATTCCCTTCCACCGGGCCATGCCGGCCATTTTGGATTTCCTAGCATGTTGCTGTTATTTGCTGGGTTTGAAAGTTGAAAATGTAAACTGTAGTTCAAAGTTCCCATTACTATGTGTTAGTGTCTTCTTATATCTGAAAATTCTTCTTTAATTTCTGGTTGTCATACTCAGCCTTTTTCAACCTTTGTTTGGTCTCTTTGTCACTTTAGAAGCTGCAAGTCCTCATCCCCCCACCCTTTTATATCAGAGTACTCAGCCCCCCACCCTTTTATATCAGAGTACTCCGCCCTCTACCCTTTTACATCAGAGTACTCAGCCCTCCACCCTTTTACATCAGAGTACTCAGCCCTCCATCCTTTTATATCAGGGTACTCAGCCCTCCTTCCTTTTACATCAGGGTACTCAGCCCTCCACCCTTTTATATCAGAGTACTTAGTCCTCCACCCTTTTACATCAGAGTCCTCAGCCTAAACCCTTTTACATTAGAGTCCTTAGCCCTCCAATCCTTTACATCAGAGTCCTCAGACCACCACCCTTTTACATCAGAAACCTTAGCCCTCCTCCCTTTTACATCAGAGTCCTCAGCCCCCCATCCTTTTACATCAGAGTACTCAGCCCACCACCCTTTTCCATCAGAGTCCTCAGCCCCCCACCCCTTTACATCAAAGTCCTCTGCCCTCCACCCTTTTACATCAGAGTCCTCAGCCCACCACCCTTTTACATCAGAGTCCTCAGCTCTCTATCATTTTATACCAGATTCCTCAGCCCTCCACCCTTTTACATCAGAGTTCTCAACCCTCCATCCTTTTACATCAGAGTCCTCAGCCCTCCACCCTTTTACATTAGAATCCTCAGCTCTCCACCCTTTTACATCAGACTACTCAGCCCTCCACCCTTTTACATTAGAGTCCTCAGCTCTCCACCCTTTTACATAAGAGCCCTCAACCCTCCACCCTTTTACAACAGAGTCCTTAGCCCACCATCCTTTTACATCAGAAACCTTATCCCTCCACCCTTTTACATCAGAGTCCTCAGCCCATCACCCTTTTACATCAGAGTCCTCAGCCCTCCACCCTTTTACATTAGAGTCCTCAACACTCCACCCTTTTACATCAGAGTCCTCAGCTCTCTATCATTTTATACCAGATTCCTCAGCCCTCCACCCTTTTACATCAGAGTTCTCAACCCTCCATCCTTTTACATCAGAGTCCTCAGCCCTCCACCCTTTTACATTAGAATCCTCAGCTCTCCACCCTTTTCCATCAGACTACTCAGCCCTCCACCCTTTTACATTAGAGTCCTCAGCTCTCCACCCTTTTACATAAGAGCCCTCAACCCTCCACTCTTTTACAACAGAGTCCTTAGCTCACCATCCTTTTACATCAGAAACCTTATCCCTCCACCCTTTTACATCAGAGTCCTCAGCCCACCACCCTTTTACATCAGAGTCCTCAGCCCTCCACCCTTTTACATTAGAGTCCTCAACACTCCATCCTTTTACATCAGAGTCCTCAGCCCTCCACCCTTTTACATTAGAGTCCTCAGCTCTCCAAACTTTTACATAAGAGCCCTCAATCCACCACCCTTTTACATCTGAGTCCTTAGCCCACCAACCTTTTACATCAGAAACCTTATCCCTCCACCCTTTTACATCAGAGTCCTCTGCTCTCCACCCTTTTACACCAGAGTCCTCAGCCCTACACCCTTTTACATTAGAGTCCTCAGCTCTCTGTCCTTTTTCATCAGACTACTCAGCCCTGCATCTTTTTACATTAGAGTTCTCAGTTTCCCCCTTTCACACCAGATTTCTTTATTTCATTTTGGATAGGAAGGGAGGGTTATAACCCCTGTCAGGTTTTTCCCATCTGTGTCCCATTGGGGAGATTTCCTGTCACTTCCTGTCCCATAGCCAAAATGGGAAGTGGGAAGAAACCCCTGCACATTAAGGGAACCCCTTGGGGCTTCCCTTTGAAGCATTAGAAGCTGCAACAAGTCATATAGAGTCTATCTCATTTCCTGGCTGGAGGACGCCCAGCATCATCTAGCTCTTTCCTCACCCAGCCTGACTGTCCCTGGCCCATTCTTTGAATTGGAGGCTCAGCATCACAAGGGGTCATGCAAGGAATTTTGATATCAAGGAATTTTGATATTTGCATAGCTCCTCCCAAGAGCCAGCCCACTTCTTGTAGCAGGGCTGAGGACTGTTGAGAGGAATGCTGACGCAGGGTGCTGTGATGTTTTCAGGAAGCTATGTACAGCATCCTGCTGGACCCTCCCACCAGCCATGATGTGCCTGCATTGTACAGAGAAGCACAGAGACCCAGTGATGAGTCTAAAATATTGTATGTAATCAAAATGGAAAGTTTTTTTAAAAAAATGCCACTTGGCTTATTGAGAGGGAGGGAGGAGCTAGGGAAGGCAAAATATCATATTAAAGTCCAGGCAGATATAGAAGACGAATGCATATCTGTAATCACAATACATTGATAAATGTAATTTTGTTTTTCAAAAGAAGCGTTATAAGTACCTGTTGCAGTCTCTGTACAACAGAGCTTAGCGTGGGGAAAAGAGAAGCAGCACAATGAGTAAAACAGGTTCATGTGTTGACAAAGATCATGCTGATAGGAGGACAGAGAGGTGAGTCCATCAGTTCTTTGTTTTTTCCTTTACCGTCCTGTCCCACGATGGGGGGGGAGGGGGGGGGTCGGGAGGAGACCTGTATGTGTAACCAAACTGCAGCAGAGAAAAATTAGGTCTCCTACCCTGCTGGACAAGGCAGTGCTCTGTGGCAAAGCTATGTAACTCTCAGGACTGGATAGACAGAAATACATCTATCTATATTTTATCTCTATGTATTTCATGTTTTTGTATTTATGTAATATTGTCTCCCCCATGTAAGCCATACAACACATTGCGCACGGTAAATTGCTGTTCTGCTATCTTCACATATAACCTGGTAAAGAAAAAAAAAAAAGCAAATGCTTGCAGAGAGAACAAGACAGCGGCCGGGCAGGCAGGGTTGGGGCTCGTGCGTTTGCAGTGGATGAAATATGGAAGGCTGAGGCAGGTGGCTCAGTTATAATAATAATTGAAATGGTCGCCAGCTGGGACAGCAAGCTGAGACATTTGCCTGTTTATAACAACAAGCCTTCGTTCCCTTGAATTGAATCCTGAAAAAAAAAAAAAAGAGAAAAAAAAAAAAAATCACGCCTCTTCCAGTAAGTGCTTTCTCAAGACGCTCGGTAATAGCTCCGCCGCTGCAAACCACTTCATTTCTTCCCTCTCCTCCTCCTGTGTCCATTTCACTTCCATACTTGCTGTCCTCAGGAGCCGTTCCTGGGAAAGTGGCTGCACCCTGCCAACGCCGCTACCGGATAACCAGCTGTCCCTTCCTCACTATATTAGGCAAACCTGTTTTATCAAAGAAGACTCAAATAAGCCTTTAGAGACGTCTGTTATACCAAATTGTGGACCCGTTAAGGTTGGGCGCACATGGGCGATTTTCATTGGTGTGATCATGCAGCAAAAAAAAAAATATATATATATCACTGATCGATGACTGATCCCGACGTTCACACAAGCTTTGGTCTCTGAAGAGCAATCCGTGTTCGGATCACCTCCTCACCACCTGCTTTAACCCCTTGGACTCTGCACAAAGCGTGCCACAATCATGTGCATTGCATGTGGGTTGCGGGGCTTTTGCAGAGTGGCCCCATTCACTTGAATGGGTTCATGATTGGTGGGTGGTAGCACCTGCCAAAAGCGACAGGGAGTATTCATTTCTGCTGCTGCCATGAAGCTTTTTGCAGTATTGCAGCTGTGGCAGGTGTACATCCTTGGCCAATGCCTCTGCAGCTAAAGGGGGAGGTACTACTGAGGCTCAACCGCAAAGTATTAAAGTTCTCCCGAATGCTAGTGTGAACGAGCCCTAAGGCTAAGTTTACACCAGAATCAAAAGCAGGCATTTCATCTGTGTTTCTATTATGTGCTTTGCAGCGGACAGTGTCTCAATTGTGTGCTTTGCAGCGGACAGTGTCTCAATTATGTCCTTTGCCATGGACAGTGTCTCAATAATGTCCTTTGCAGTGGACAGTGTCTCAATTATGTGCTTTGCAGCGGACAGTGTCTCAATTATGTGCTTTGCAGCGGACAGTGTCTCAATTATGTCTTTTGCCATGGACAGTGTCTCAATTAGGGTTTTTGCAGTGGACAGTGTCTCAATTAGGGTTTTTGCAGTGGACAGTGTCTCAATTAGGGTTTTTGCAGTGGACAGTGTCTCAATTGTGTGCTTTGCAGTGGACAGTGTCTCAATTATGTCCTTTGCCATGGACAGTGTCTCAATAATGTCCTTTGCAGTGGACAGTGTCTCAATTATGTGCTTTGCAGTGGACAGTGTCTCAATGATGTCTTTTGCCATGGACAGTGTCTCAATTAGGGTTTTTGCAGTGGACAGTGTCTCAATTATGTCCTTTGCCATGGACAGCGTCTCAGTTATGTCCTTTGCAGCAGACAGTGTCTCAATTATGTGCTTTGCAGTGGACAGTGTCTCAATTATATCCTTTGCAGTGGACAGTGTCTCAATTATATCCTTTGCAGTGGACAGTGTCTCAGTTATGTCCTTTGCAGTGGACAGTGTCTCAGTTATGTCCTTTGCAGTGGACAGTGTCTCAATTATGTGCTTTGCAGTGGAAAGTGTCTCAATTATATCCTTTGCAGGGGACAGTGTCTCAATTATATCCTTTGCAGTGGACAGTGTCTCAGTTATGTCCTTTGCAGCAGACAGTGTCTCAATTATGTGCTTTGCAGTGGACAGTGTCTCAATTATGTGCTTTGCAGTGGAAAGTGTCTCAATTATATCCTTTGCAGGGGACAGTGTCTCAATTATATCCTTTGCAGTGGACAGTGTCTCAGTTATGTCCTTTGCAGCAGACAGTGTCTCAATTATGTGCTTTGCAGTGGAAAGTGTCTAAATTATGTGCTTTGCAGTGGACAGTGTCTAAACAATGTGCTTTGCAGTGAACAGTGTCTCAATTATGTCCTTTGCAGTGGACAGTGTCTCAATTATGTCCTTTGCGGTGGACAGTGTCTCAATTATGTCCTTTGCAGCAGACAGTGTCTCAATTATATCCTTTGCGGTGGGCAGTGTTGTTCACATGGTCACACTTGTGGTTTCACAAGTCAAGATCTCTGGCAATTTTAATTTAGCAACCAAAATGGTCAGCCCAGTGTGGCACCATGGGCACATTTATTGCTCCTGCTAGAGACTTTACATGGGTATGTTTCTATAGGCCCATAGTGGACCCAAAATGAAGACCCCGCAAGCTGTTTCCAAATCTGCTTGTACCCGCAAAGCAATCTCAAAACACAGAGTTTGTCTTATTTATGGCCAAGGTTTCTAGGTTTTTATTTATATCATATTCAGTATATTGTATTTTCTTTGGGCGTCATAAACGTACAAAGTTTGCACTTAATCTGGTGATGGGCAATAGATGACACAGTCCAGTAGGGATCTTCCCCTCAACGTGACTCACCAGGACTCAAGATGTTCACCAAAATTAGAACAAGAAAGGAGACCAATAGTGAAGTATTGCAAAAACAGGATTTTTTTTTTTTCGCATAAAAATTGTACTTACAGGACATCAGTAAAAACAGGCATGTAGAAAGCAAAAGCTCTAATCTGGGAATTCCGTAACCAATGTGCATTCCACCCCGACCGGAAGTGACGTCGTTCGGATTCCGGACCGGAAATTATGTCAACGCGTTTCGCCCTCCCACTGGGCGTCATCAAGGACATAATTTCCGGTACACGAATTGTGAACCTAGCCTAAATGTAACCTTACCTATACACCAATCAGCCATAACTTTATGATCGCTGACAGGTTAAAGTATAACTAAAGGCAAAACTTTTTTTTTTTTTTTTTTTAGTTTTGGACAGAGTGGAGAGGGATTAGAACCCCTGTCAGTTTTTATTGCGGCATGTGTCCCTGTTAGGGAGATTCACCCTCTCTATTTGTCGTTATCAATAGAAATTGAAAGTCAAAGTAAAAGAAAATCACAAAGTTTGGGTTGTCCCCAGAAAAGTAAGAGAGGGAAAATTAGGAACACTAGTCCCTTACTCCAAAATGGAACAAAAAAATGTTGCCTGTAGTTATACTTTAAGTGAATAACATTGATTACGGTATCTTGTTACAATGACATCTGAAAGTCGGTGGGCTATATTAAGTGGCAAGTAAACATGTCCCTGAAGTTGATGTGTTGAAAGCAGAGATAAATGAGCATCGCAGTTTGTTGTATATGGGGCTGTGTAGCTGCAGAACGGTCATGGTGCCCATACTGACCCGTCTCCACAGCCAAAATCGCCTACAATGGGCACGTGAGCATCAGAACTAGACCACAGAGCAATGGAAGAAGGTGGCCTGGTCTGGTGAATCACATTTTCTTTTACATCATGTCGATGGCTAGGTGTGTACATCATTTACCCAGGGAAGAGATGGTACCAGGATGCAGTATGGGAAGAAGGCAAGCCGGCAGAGTAAGGCTTTGGGTAATGTTCTGCTGGGACACCTTGGGGTCCTGCTATTCATGTGGATACTACTTGACATGTACCACCTACCTAAACATTGTTTTTGACCAAGTACATCCCTTCATGAAAACGGTATTCCCTAATGGCAGTGGCCATCTTCCACTGCAAAAAATGGTTTTAAGAATGGTTTGAGGAACACAACAACATGTTTGAGGTGTAGACTCCAAATTATCCAGATCTCAATTGAGCATCTGTTGGATGTACTGAAAAAACAAGTCTGATCCATGGAGGTCCCACCCCATTACAACTTACAGGAACCTAAAGAATCTGCTATTGATGGCTTGGCGCTGGATACCACAGCATACCTGCAGAGGTCTAGTGGAGTCAATGACTCGATGGGTTAGCGTTGTTGTGCTGCAAAAGGGGACTTACTCAATATAAGGTGGGGTGTCATAAAGTTATAGCTGATCAGTGTAGACAGTGCCCTTAAACAATACCTTAAGCTTCAAAATGAACCTGCACTCCTTTTACACATTTAAAAGTAAAAGGTACGTCCAAGAGCAGGTATGGCACATTTATAAAGCAATCTATATGACTTTCACTGCAGGCGTATGTGGGCATGTGTTCTACAGTGGAACTCCAGGATGTTTCCACCCAACCGCAAACCATCTCATGTACCATCTGCCCCCAAAGCCCCCCCCTCCCACCCGGATATCTTTTATTGAAAAATATATTAACATACCTTTTTCCAGCAGTCTTCTAGCCAGTCCAATGGGGTCACAAACGTTTCCTTTTTTTCTTTAGGTCACAGCAGGGAGGGGTGGGGGAGCATTCTTCCAGGACTGAGTGGAGCTCATGTATTGACATGCCTGCATGATGACGCTTCTACCCTAGGGGGAGCATGCAACCAACAAACCGGGCTGAATGATAAGGTTTCGTTCTGCCCTGAAGAGTACCTCCAACACTCGACCGAGGAGAAAGTCAGAGGCAGGGCAGGAGCATGGAGAAACAGGTAAATATTTTTTTTTAACACAAGAGGGGGGATGAAACATAGAAATACATCTTTTTTCCTGGAATTCCAGAAATGCCAGTGATTCATTCACCTTGAGTGAATGTTTGGTGAATGTCACATTCACTGCTTTACAAACATGCCCCTATAAGATGCCTGTATAATCTCTCTTTTTTTTTACTATGGGGTGTCTTTCCCTGGGATATCATTGGAAAGAACACTGAAGGTTTGGCAAAACAGGATGAACTTGACTGTCTACAAGCCTATTTATCCGGGAACTTTGCAGTGTGACATCTTATTGTCTCTTCACTGCTCCAGTAGTATGCCCTGTGGAAATCTCCCAAGGTCCATCAGGCTCAACCTTCAACAATATATCATGGCTATGCAACCTTCTCATACATTTTGCCTAATGCAAATACTTGCATGTGCTACTGCACAGAGCTGCCCAGTGGTCAATAGAGCCCTTGGTCAGTGCAGCTGGGGTTGTAGTAGCAATGGGCTACAGTACATGGTAAAGCCGAGACCAGAGAGGACAATGGCACTAAATCTCCCAAAACTTATTCAAAGCCATGGGCTTTAATATAGAGTTGGATGCCCTCTCATCCTCTTTGTGGATTTAAAAACCTCCACTCTTCCAGGAAGACGTCCCTTAAAGTTTTATATTGTCTCTGTGGGAATTTTTGCCCATTCAGCCAAAAGAGCATTTGTGAGGTCAGGTACTGAAACTAGATGGGAAGCCTTGGCTTTGCAATTGCCATTCCAATTCATCCCAAAGATGTTGAGTAAGGTTGAGGTCAGTGATCTGTGGAGGTCACTTGAGTTCCTACACACCAAACTCATCAAACCATATGGTTGGCTTTGTGCATTGGGCCATAGTCATGCTGGAACACAAAAGGTCCCTCTTCAAACCATAATCACAAAGTTGGAATTCACAACTAAAATGTTGTAGCATTAAATAGTATCTAAATCCGAACAAAAATGTCATATATTGCAGGTTACTAGTCCTTGGATGTGGTGGCTACGTTCGGGTTTATGTCCTTTTTTCACCTGGTGAACCTGCTAGTAACACCCTTTCTGTCCAGGGGTGACAACGCTCACTCTGTGTACTGTATTTATGGAGGAGCAGCGTTGTCACCCTAGGAGGTGAAGTGTGAGTGCACTTCTCCCTCCTCATCCTCATACCATATGAGGAGGGGGTGTTCATAAAGACCAATGGAAACAACGCTGACTATTATGTGTGTAGCACAGGTGGAGAACATAGGAAGCTTTAAGCTCAGTAAATTGCAGTACCCGAAACTTGGAAAACTTGAACTCAATCATTTGGAGGGGGTTCCACAAATACAAAAGTATTTGGCTATATACACTAGTGTATGTGGTTCTTACAATTTTTTTTTTTTTTTTTTTACTAATGTAATTATTTCATATGAGAATAGGCCACCCCTATAATCATAAAGCTATGTCATCTTATTATGTGAATATTGTGTGCTTAGTTGCTCTATTGGCATCATATAGGGCCCACAGTAAATGGTGTTAATTTTAACTTTCAGTTGGTTCTTTTTCCAAGCTTTACAATAAAAAACAAAAGTGGGCTTTAGATATACTTTAATTCTAGTTAAAGTTTAGTTTGTTTTAATCAAGTCTATATTGTTACACTGGCATGCCCCCGTTTTTTTTTTCCAAATCCTGGATGTTGATGAAAATTAAGCGATATGTATTCAATGTTTTATTTTGTGATGCTGTTTAGTCTCTGCAATTAAAATCCCTCCAAATTAAAGGATTCCGCTGAGAAAAGTAGACACCCCAGAGTGTTGAAGGAATTGTAATGTAATACTGGCACTTTTTTTTTGTTTGTTTTATTCACACAATTATTGAAAGATGATGGGAAATGAAAGGATTTAAACCTAACTAATCAATTAATAGATCTAATCAATTTGCAGGTCAACCTGGCAATTAATTAAAGTAAGTCAATTTACAAACTAATTAGCCTATAAACCTAAGTACGGGATCACACGGATCACTCAGTCACGCTATTATAATTAATCACGCTAGTAATTAAACGTAAATGGCTAGATTATTTGGAGCAAATGGAACCTGCATAATGATGTGGTATTGACATGAGGCTATCTATGACGTAGGCTAATAATTAGGGATCAGTCATGCAGTTCTCCAAATGTGTATGATGAAATACCATTACGTTACATGCTACTTTTTAATTTTAAGCTTTATGATGCAGTGCACGCACTCGAAACTAGCACCAGGTGCAATAAAAAATTAGCACAAAAAAGTGAAGCATGCAAATTTTGCACAAGGTGTAGACATGGTCCTCTTCCGAAGAGAAGGAACCCTGGCTCTGTTCCCCTTGGGGTACAAGACTACTGATGGGGACTGGAGTACTTGTGGTCCACCTAGTGGAAACCAGGAGAGCCCCATTCTTCAGGGAACCTACTGAGGCAAGGTCAACCCAAGTACTAGGTGGCTTTTTCCTGAAGGGAGACCACATGGGAGGGGAGAACCAGCCCATTAGGCCACCTACCCTCCCTCCAAGACTTTAAGAGCAAGTCCAAGGACCTACACTCTACTATTCAGGTATGAGTAAAGTGCATACTGTAAGTTCTGTGCAAAGAAGTACAAAATAAATAAGTGCTTAGGGGTGCCAAAGTGCACTACAATGACTGGCCTTCCGCTATACAAATTCCTCCAGTCTCAGCCAAAAGCCCCAGCCCGAAAAGCAGGTGTGAAAAAAAAAAGCATGGAAAGTGCTGTGACCATGGTGCCATACATTACATGCTGTTTGCGTAGCTTGCCCAGTAGGGAGCCATGGTCCTCCAAACCCACAGCGTTATTTTACAATTTAATGGCAATACATGGGCATCATTACAATATGCAGTCTACAACTGAGCAATCCTGCCAACACATGGGCAGTTGTAACAGTAAATGGGCAAAAACAGGCAATGGTGACCAATGGTGAAAAAGATTGTGTGTGTGTATATGTATATTTATATATATATATATATATATATATATATATATATATATATATATATATATATATACACACATACACACTCATACAGTATATATACAGTGTATTGAAGCTTACAGGTTCTTAGATGAGGTGGCTGCATTCATTCCCCCCCCCCCCTTATTTTCACCTGATAATCGTGTCAGTAACACACTACCAGTGACCTTCAGTGCCGCCTATCAGTGTTCATCAATGCTGCCTATCAGTGCTGTCTATCAGTGCTGCCTATCAGTGCCTGTCAGTGCCACCTATCAGTGCCTATCAGTGCCCCCTCATCAGTGCCAACTCATCAATGCCCATCAGTGCATCCTATCAGCGCACATCATTATAAGAGAAAAATTACCCGTTTGCAAAATGTTATAACAAACTATGAAAAACTTTTTTTTTCAAAATTTTCAGTCTTTTTTCATTTATTTAGCAATTTAGCAAAAAATAAAAAACTCAGTGGTGAATAAATACCACCAAAAGAAAGCTCTGTTCCTGTGAAAAAAAATGCTAAAAATGTCATATGGGTACAGTGTTGCATGACCGCGCAATTGTCATTCAAAGTGTGACAGCGCTAAAAGCTGAAAATTGTCCTGGGCAGGAAAGGGGTAAAAGTGCCTGGTAGGCAATTGGTAACTTGGCCATTTGGTGCCAACATCTGTCACAAGTGCACGTGAGTGTCGGCACGCACAGGTATGCACGTTAGCATTGGCAAGTGCCTAATTTCTGCGAGCGCGAGCATGTATTAGCTATTGCACGGAAGTTCATCCAGAGGAGCCATCTCCTAATTAATAGAGTCCACCTGTGTGTAATTTAATCTCAGTATAAATCTCACATAGCACTGTTCAATCCATCATCCGAAAATGGAAAGAGTATGGCACAACTGCAAACCTACCAAGACATGGCCGTCCAACTAAACTGACAGGCCGGGCAAGGAGAGCATTAATTAGAGAAGCGGCCAAGAGGCCCATGGTAACTCTGGAGGAGCTGCAGAGATCCACAGCTCAGGTGGGAGAATCTGTCCACAGGACAACTATTAGTCGTGCTCTCCACAAATCTGCCCTTTATGGAAGAGTGGCAAGAAGAAAACCATTGTTGAAAGAAAGCCATAAGAAGTCCCATTTGCAGTTTGCGAGAAGCCATGTGGGGGACACAGCAAACATGTGGAAGAAGGTGCTCTGGTCAGATGAGACCAAAATTCAACTTTTTGGCCTAAAAGCAAAACGCGATGTGTGGTGGAAAACTAACACTGCACATCACCCTGAACATACCATCCCCGGTGGCAGCATCATGTTATGGGGATGCTTTTCTTCAGCGGGGATGACCCTAAACATACAGCCAGAGCTACAATGGAATGGTTTCGATCAAAGCATATTCATGTGTTAGAATGGCCCAGTCAAAGTCCAGACCTGAATACAATTAAGAATCTGTGGCAAGACTTGAAAATTGCTGTTCACAGACACTCTCCATCCAATTTGACAGAGCTTGAGTTATTTTGCAAAGAAGAATGGGCAAAAATGTCACTCTCTAGATGTGCAAAGCTGGTAGAGACATCCTCAAAAAGACTTGCAGCTGTAATTGCAGCAAAAGGTGGTTCTACAAAGTATTGTCTCAGGGGGGCTGAATACAAATGCCCCCCACACTTTTCACATATTTATTTGTAAAACATTTTGAAAACAATTTATCATTTTGCTTTCACTTCACAATTATGTGCCACTTTGTGTTGGTCTATCACATAAAATCCCAATAAAATACATTTACGTTTTTGGTTGTACCATGAAAATGTGGAAAATTTCAAGGAGTATGCAGGGGCGGACTGACCATTCGGGCACTCGGGCACTGCCTGAGTGTCCCATGCTACTAAGGGGCCCCATCAGGTTTGCCAGCCTCAATAAAACCAGGGACAGTATGTAAAGATCTGTGTTTTTTTAAACTCCCAAGATTATAGCTGCCCTGCCTCTCCAGTACCTTTTCAGTGTGTGTATGTGTATTCTGTGTGTGTATACTGTGTGTGTACATTGTGTGTCTGTGTGTGTGTATACTGTATGTGTGAGTGTATACTGTGTGGCCCCATAATCTATTGCCTGGGGGCCCCATAATCTCCTATTGCCCGGGTGACCCATAATCTCCTATTGCCCGGGGCCCCATAAGTTGTCAGTCCGCCCCTGTGGAGTATGAATACTTTTTCAAGGCACTGTACACTGTATATTAGTTTTACGTGGTTTTGTGACTAGTCCATGACATTTAGGAGTCTTTTCTGAGCTGGACCTTTAGTCAGATTTTTATGATTCCGCTGATCTGCGTCAATGTGTTTCAAACTGGACTGTTTTATCAAATTGTAGCTCTTTGCTGCCTAGCACAGACATAAGATTTAAATCTCACCGATATGGCTGTGTGGGGTGTATGCAGCAAAGAGCGTAAACAAATATGGATGTACCTCCCTGGAAGCAGACTGTCTGGGGACCGAAATATGACCATATTTTATGTAATATAACCCTATATGCTTGTGTGCATAAGCCCTTAGTAAATTATGAGTAAATTAGGAATGAGACAATTTTTTTCTTCTTATTCATATTTTAATAACTTAAACGTGAGCCTGCTATGTTAGCTTCAAGTCCTTTATAACAGCAGGTCCATTTGACTGTATATTAGGTCCCTTTGGCTTGCTGGCAAACCCAACCAATGCTTTTTTTTTCACTGCCCTTTTCAACCTGTACTATTTGGGTAGATTTTAATTATTTGCTGCTTTTACTTTGCCTTTTCAGGAAGGAGCTCTGGCTTTGTCAGGAGCTTAACAGGTTAAACATGCTTATTTAATGGAAAAATATTTTTTTTTTTTTTTTGTCTGAAAGCCATTCAGTGGCTGTATAATTTTTATTTGCTGCCATAATTGTCATAATGTTGGGTCCGGGTCCAGAAAACAGAGGAAAAGCCTTAGTATAGAGGCCCCCTTTCTGCTGCCATTGTGTTGGCCTGCCTGCTTGCAGCACACGCCCCTTTGCAGGACCAGGGTGCAAAAATAAAACAACATAGCGTGGCATGGCTTGTTACCGGGATTAGCTCTTTGCATAGACGCACGGCCCCTGTCCTCCTGTACAATCAGTCTCGGCACGTGCTGTCCTCTATTGTCCGTTCATTGGCAGCTTTGGATCGCAGGGTGTTTGTATTGTTCTCTACGAAGCGCGCGGGGCCCAGGGAGCCTATATAGACTCGTACGTAAGGCGCCATATTGGGTGGCAGAGGGCTAATTTTGAATTGATGGAGGTCTGCCAGGACTCTAGAATAGATCACACCTGAGGAGCGAGGGCAGGGGCACCCGGGCACATACTGCCAAAATATAAAGCCCTGGCATTTCACTCCCACTAAAGTACACAAAAAAGTTTTTTATAGCCCTTTGTTGGTATAGATTATATTCTTCCCTGTAATAAGATTGCCGGCGGGGGCCAGAGGTACACAAAGGTCAGTTTATTATGATGGCGAGAAAATGCTGGTTGCGCAAATAATCTTATGCTAGCCCCCGGACAATGCCGCCCATTCCATTAAATACTAATCATCATTTGTTGTTTTCTACAGAGCCCCAGCAAAAACGTGAACGGTTCCAAAAATACTGCGCCGAAAGTTAAGGCTCTGATTTTGGCTGTAAAAAAGGGGATGTTTAAACTTCCTTCAAAAAATGTTTACCATTGTGGCTAACTTTGAAAAACCTCTCTTTACAATCCTTAATTCAGCACAGGCCGAGAACACACTGTACAAGTCTGTGCAGTAGCTATACTAATCAAACAACACAATAAACATCCTCCACTACCAGTACCAGTAACTATCTCAAATTAAAGTTAAAGTCAAGTAAAATAAAAAAGTTATGCTCTTTATTGGAAAAAAATGTTTTTATTTAAAAGCAGGCGCCCCCTTGTGTTTGTTCATTTTTTTAAACAGGTACCGTACTTGCATTTGTTCATTCAATTACACATGTAAGTATGGAAGCATTTGGCTCTAGTTTTAATTTTCTTGTATATATTTTTTTGGGGCTTAACCCAATATTCCCATTTGATATATTCATTCACTATAGCTTGGTCTTTCTGTACAGTATCTCTGGCGGTCACAGTCACACCATACCTCGTTGCCCCACCTATCCTTATTGGACATGGTCTTGTCCAATAGCCACTCGTTCGGGCAAGCCTATAATGATCTGACATACTGAGTAAACTATTTATAAGTATGATAGTAATGTATTTGATGTAATATCATTTATTATGTTCGATATTTTGTAATCCTTTGCTTCTTGTTTTGATATAGCTTGTATACTAACAGTGGTCATCAAAATCCCCCGAAGAAGCCTTGACAGGCGAAACATGTTGGGAACACAACTATGATACTGCTATATATGTGAACATACCATGACAGTATAACCGAGATGTGTTTATATTTACTATCCCTTTTAACAAAATTTAATTTTGTAATCCTTTGCTACTTGTTTTGATATAGCTTGTATACTAACAGTGGTCATCAAAATCCCCTGAAGAAGCCTTGACAGGCGAAACATATTGGGAACACAACTATGATACTGCTATATATGTGAATATACCATGACAGTATAACCGACATGTGTTTATATTTACTATCCCTTTTAACAAATTTTTATTTTGTAATCCTTTGCTACTTGTTTTGATATAGCTTGTATACTAACAGTGGTCATCAAAATACCCTGAAGAAGCCTTGGCAGGCGAACCATGTTGGGAAGTATGATACCGCTATATATGCGAATATACAATGACAGCATAACCAAAATATGTTTATATTTCCTATCCCCTTTAACAAATTTTAATCTTGTATAGCAATAAATTGTGAAATTTTCTCTCATTCCTTGGGTATGGCACCTAAAAAAAATCCCACATTGCTACAATAATTGTTTTATTTAAAAGCATTTAGAAGTTAGTAATTTGGTGTGACAGCACTGATTGTTCTGCAGTGAAATCACTGCAAAGTTGTCATCCTGTTCAGCCACTGTAGCCGCTAGCACTAAGGCTTCTTTAGATGGCTTGAATTTTGGTGAATCCTATAAAATTAAAGCTGTGGATGGACCTATCGGCACCACCAGGCTTAACAAAAGTCGATCTTCCAATCGACTTTTGTTGAAGGAGCCTCTGGAAAATTGTTGGCCAAATAGGGACTACGGCCAATCAGATGCACTCACTGTTTGGCTATTTTGACAGCTGTGGGTGCCGGCTGTCAGAATACAGTAGCTGGCAGGAGAGATTCCGCCTTCAATGCTAAACAACCCATGTCAGGTTTCTGTGGAAGTGAGACCTTGTAGAATGCCAACCCAGGGTTCCCCAGGGTATGGAGTCTAAGCTTCAGAGAACAATGGGGTAGCCCCTGAAAGTGGCACATCTAGGTGTCCTGAATTGATGGGTAGAGTGGCAAACTCAGCCTGGACTCCAACCAGGCCACGCCCCCAATGCGTTCACTCCGCCCCCTGGAGCTTAGTTATGGGGTATGGAGTCTAAGCCCCAGCCTGCTTCTATACCAGGGCCCCTGATGGTGGGGACGGACCTACAGCAAGCTGGAATCAGGTCGTGGCCCCCTCACCTAACTTTCTGCCAGTGGCAAGACATTTCCAGCTACACCCACTGGTGGCTCAGCGCTGCCCACCTTGTCTATGGTAAAGCACTAGTGTGGATCTGCAGAGCACTCTCTTTAAGTAGGAAGTGAAGCTGCCCTACTGAATCCCACCTCCTGGCTTCAGTGCTGGGAAGAGTTCCTCAGCCACCTGCGTAAAAGTGTTTGGATAATCCCTGGCAGATTGTGCGTTTCCTTCCTCCTCTGCCTTCCCTTAGGGCAAAAGGTGCCTGCGCCCACTCCACCAGTCCAACATACCTCTATTACCCCTCCCCCAGCTGGAATGGCCAGGAAGGGTGGGCAGCCCCCCTGGCTGGGAACTTCTCCACCAGAGAAAAGAAGAACCCCTCTCTCTGTGGTTGCAAACTATGTATGTGGTTCCATCTGGGAACACCTCCCCAGGGATTGGCTGGCACTGCCTGAATATTCAGGCTGCCTGTTTGACTCTCTCACCCACTAGATTCTGGAAATCACCAGAAAAAAGGGGGAAGCAGTCAAACCTGCAACCTGTAGTACCCAGGGAAGCCCAAAGCAATCACGCAGAGCTCCACTGATCACAAGAGAGCCAAAGAACTACATTTTCCTTACCTTACCTAGCAGCCTAACTAGGAGGGTGCTACATATAGAAAACAAAAACAAAGCATACAGGACTTTATGGGTACAGATGATGTCTTATGAAGGTTAGAAGGCAATAGTTCTAAAGATTCAACATTCATGAATACCTAATACCCATCAAACATACTGTAGATGCATATGCATAGTGGTCCAAACATTCAATAATGAATGTCCATTTGATCTCAGTACACAATGTTAATATGTGAAGCAATAAACGTGGGACAGCTATCATTTCTTCAGGAGGTGAGTAAATTTATAGCATTTTATCAATGAAAACAATGTCTTAAAATCATTATCACCACATATGTGTGTGGTATTCCACTTGTCTGGGAGGAGGGTAGGACTTTAGAAGATCATAGGGGGAATGTGCTTCACCAAAGGTAAAATCTAGATGGAGCTAACCCTCTTTACACTAGTAATCCTTAAAGTTGAAGTCTAGAAAACTTGAAAATTCTCGTTAACTACTTGTTTAGGTCTAGGGGGCATAAAAAAGTATATTTATATACATGATCCTTCGCTCCTCTGCACTGCTAGACCTATCCCCGGTGTGTCTTCCCACTCATGTTCCAGCGATCTAAGGTCCTGATGTCACCAAGTTCAGTTTTGTGTTCCACAGACCTACATTGGACATGATGACTCAGGAACAGTCCAGTGTTGGAGCGTGGGGGAGCTCAGTCTACTGGGGGAGTGGAGGATCAGTTTTTACTCTCCCGTAGAATAAACCACAAGGGAGAATTTGCCGATTTCCAGGAGTTGGGCTTTCATAATTTACGTGAGGAAAGTTTAAGAAGAAGATCACAAGAGGGATATGCTCCACCCTTGATCAGATCTATCCCGAAAACCGTTCTTGGCTATTGGTCTTTAAAAGCTCACATGGAGAATCACGGCACCTTGGAAAAATCTGAACCACAAACAAGAGCATATGATTTGTTCCACCAGCTATTAGTAGTAAAGGAGCAACTTCCATCCAGACTATCTCCCCAGATGAAAACAACGTTTGAGAGATATGAAAAATAAGCAGAGCAAAGGGACTGCTTAGCAATCTGTTGTAAAAAGTATTTTGTTCACAGAGCTCCATAGCTCAGGCTGTAATTTACACATAGAACTCAATGACTCCTGGCAATGCCTTATTGGGGCATCTCAGTTTGAGGTTTCAGTAAGTCAAAGCCAGCTATAAGCAGGCTGACACTGCTGTTCCACCTTCTTTGAAAGCCTACATTGCGCTGGTAATCTTTTATCATGTATTGTACGTGTTTATTTGTAAGAATCACAGGACAGGGCACACTGGCTGGCACTAGTGTGTCCCTGATGCACAAAACAAAGTTTGGATGCATGGACTATGGGGACGCAAGGTCATTGGTGACATAGTCAGGAAGTTAAAAATAGCAAAAGTGTTATTCATAGTGACAGGCTAACCTCAAATAAAGCTAGCATCAAATATATTTTTCAAGTTAGGTTCAGGCGTGCCCAGTTACATCTAAGTATAATATTTACAGGTATTTATTTCCACTCAAAGTATTTCCACTGACAATGCCTTCATCTGCTTTTCTCTCTCCAGAAGAACAGCACCACCTTTGTCCAGGCATCATCAAGGGTCACCAGCTACTTTCTGGACTAAAATGCTGATTTAGAGATGACTCAGGCACGTAAACAGTGGTGCCTGTGCAGTTATTGGCTGTGTTCACAAATGTCTGACAAAGACCAGCCCCTGCTGCAGTCTCTCATCTTTACAAATTTACAATGTACAGTCTGATCACTGGGGGAGAGGAGACTGAGAAAATGCTTCTTCCTGCCTGCAGTAGATTGATGCCATCATCTCAGCCTAAGCAAACTCACCTGACTTGGGGCTCCAGGGTGGCATTAAAATGCTAAATGGTATAGTGTTCTTCTGAAAAATGTTGCAGTATATTGTGACGGGTCAGGAATTTATTATTGAAACTTGAAAAGTTGCTGAAGGTACCACTAATGTGAATGGGGTCGTCTGATGTGAAGGAGGCTCTAATGTGATGTGGGGGACCTCTGATGTAAAGGGGGACTTCTGGCATGATGGGGGTTCTCTAATGTGAAGGAGAAAGCTCTGATGTGAAGGGGGCCTCTGGTATGATGAGGGGACCTCTAATGTGATGGGGAAGACCTCTGATGTGAAGAGGAGACCTCTGATGTGATAAAGGTACCACTGATGTGCAGGGGGTTGTCTGATGTGAAGGGGGGCTCTGATGTTATGGGGGAACCACCAATGGGATGGATAGTCCTCTGATGTGAAAGAAGGCTTTAATGTGATGGGGGACTGCTGATGTGAAGAGGGGCTCTGATGTGATGGGGGACCTCTGATGTAAAGGAGGGCTCTGATGTGTAAAGGGAACCTCTGACGTGAAGGGGGGGCTCTGATGTAAAGGGGGGAGATCTCTGATGTGATGAGGGTACCTCTTATGTGAAGGGGGGGCACTGATGTGATGGGGTTCATCTGATATGTAGGGGAGGATTTGATTTGATGGGGAACCTCTGATGTGAAGGGGGTCGACTGATGTAAAGTTGGGCTCTGATGTGATGGGGGGACCTTTGATGTTAAGGTGAGACCTCCAATGTGATTGATGGTCCTCTGATGTGAAGGGGAGCTCTGATGTGATGGGGGGACCTCGGATGTGAAGGGGGAGGCTCTAATGTGATGGGGAGACCTCTGATGTGAAGGGGGGCTCTTATATAATGGGTTCATCTAATGTGAAGGAGGCTCTAATGTGATGGGGGAACCCCTGATGTGATCTATGGTCCTTTGATGGTCCTTTGATGTGAAGTGGGGCTCTGGTCTGATGGGGGACTTCTGGCATGACGGAGGTCCTCTGTTGTGAAGGAGGAAACTCTGATGAGAAGGGGGACCTTTGATGTAAAGGGGGCTTCTACTGTAAAGTTAATTTCATCAAGGAGGATGTGTGCTCAGGTTTTCTGTTGATGAGTAACATTTATGTCTTTTACATTTTATACTGGGGTGCCTCGAAATTTTGCATACTTTTAAGAGTACCACGACTCAAAAAAGGTTGTGAAACACTGATCTATTCTAATCCAGATCTTCCGCGTTGGTTTGCGAATTTGTATCTGTTCCCAGCTAGTCCACGTTTAATAAGGCCGCCACGGGCTGGTCTCTGTGTTCCGATGTAAAAGCATGGTCTGCCCTCTACAAAGCTCTAAGTGTAAAAGGGAAAAATGAAAACTGTAATTGTCCTTCCCATAAGCTGCGCAGAAAATGATTTACTTAAACAACGGAGTGGGCTTAGGGCAGGGGATTCCCAGCAGGCTCTCATGGAGCCTTTTGTGTCTGTCACTTTGGCTTAACAATAACAGCATTTTTTTTTAATATAATGAATGATTTAGTCCAGCTACTTATTCTTTTACACGTTGCTTCCTGCGGCCCCGCTACGTGTATTTTAATTTATATTTCCTCGCTGCATTTACTAGCAAAAGCTACATTTAGACATGAACCTCATTATCTTGCAAGACAATCTGGAAAATATTAAACTATGTCGCATTTTTTTTTTTTTCCTTATTGGGAAAAATAAGAATTGTCTAAGTGTTAATTGTGTTTCATTTACATAAAAAAAGGTCATACAGTGCGCCAGAATTAAGGCCGTGTCAGACACAATTATTCAAGTCATTTTAAAAGGAAAACTCTGGGGAGAGGCATTCGTAGGTTGCCATTGTTAAAGTCGATCAAAACCCAAATCGCTAAAGTCTTAGAAAAAGCCTTAGCATGTTAACGTCATTCTAAAAATGTTCATCTTTTTTAACTTTGCAGCTTTCATTAAAGTAAATACCTAGGGATCCTGCCATGAAGGTCCTTGTTTAGGCATTTCTTGTCATGGGGTGGCAACCATCTCCCAGTTGAGCTCTTGTGTTGTCACCACTGTCCCATGCACCCCTGGCACCCAAGCAGCTGAGCCAATAAGCACATTTTGCAGGCATGGACCCCTGTTGTCACTATTAGAAAGCTGCAAAGCAATGATGTGCAGCCCACATGGATGCAGGCAGATTTGAAATGGCTGAAAGAGGCTTGAGAAGATAGGAAGCCATGAAAATATTTTGTGAGTTAGTCTTGAATTAACTTTTCTTTTGACTTGTTTAACATGTGTATGGTTATACAATATTTCCTTTGTGTTTTGAGTGTAGAGGTGCCCGAAATGTATTCTTCAACTAAATCAATTAGCCATCAATATTGGTTGGTCTAAACAGGCTTCCGCTGAAAAGGGGTCTATGTGTGGCTTGGCCTATGACATCATCACTGGTCTCTAGTTAATCCATAGGTTGACTCTTAGTCAAGTCACCACTCTCTAATGAATGGTTAGCCTGATTGTTCAGTGATGTCACTCATATTTATATGGTTAAGTTACACTCTCAGTGATGTCACCAGTTTCTAGTGATTGGATAAGCTGCATTCTGAGTGACATCACTGGTCTCTAGTGAATGGATAGGCTGTATTCTCAGTGATGTCACCGGTCTCTAGTGATTGGATAAGCTGCATTCTTAGTGATGTCACTGGTCTCTAGTGATTGGATAAGCTGCATTCTTAGTGATGTCATTGGTCTTTAGTGATTGGATAAGCTGCATTTTTAGTGATGTCACTGGTCTGTAGTGATTGGTTAGGCTGTATTCTCAATGATGTCACTGGTCTCTAGCCACTAGCCGACCAGTGCGCGACGATATACGTCGGCACAATGGCACGACTGGGCAAATGGGCGTACATGTACGTCCCCTTTAAATGGCGGCATTGTGGGCGCGCGCGCGCAACACGTGCTCTATGACCGTGGCCGTGGGTCACGCGGACTCGATGTCTGCCGGGGGCCAGCAATCGTGTCACAGAGTGGAAGAACGGGGAGATGTAAACGAGGCATTTCACCCGTTCTGCCTAGTGACATTACAGGGATCTATTGCTCCCTGTCATCGGGAGCAGTGATCTCTGTCATGTCAGTGGTAGCCCATTCCCCCACAGTTAGAACACCTCCCTAGGACACACTTAACCCCTTGATCGCCCCCTAGTGTTTAACCCCTTTCCTGCCAGTGTCATTTACACAGTAATCAGTGCATTTTTATAGCACTGATTGCTGTATAAATGACAATGCTCCCAAAATGGTGTCAAAAGTGTCCGATGTGTCCACCATAATGTCACAGTCATGATAAAAATCGCATGATAAAAAAAAATAATTTATAATAAAAATGCTATAAATCTATCCCCTATTTTGTAGACGCTATAACTTTTGCGCAAACCAATCAATATACGCTTGCTGCAATTTTTTTTTTTACCAAAAATATGTAGAAGAATACATATCGGTATAAACTGAGAAAAAAAAAAATTATATATATTTTTTGGGGATATTTATTGTAGCAAAAAAGTAAAAAATATTGCTTTTTTTTTAAAATTGTCGCTCTTTTTTTGTTTATAGCGCAAAAAATAAAAACTGCAGAGGTGATCAAATACCACCAAAAGAAAGCTCTGTTTGAGGAGAAAAAAAGGACATCAATTTTGTTTGGGTGTCAGGAAGGGGTTAAAATCTTCTGGGGCTGAAATGGCTAGTAATTGGATAGGCTGCATTCTCAGTGATATCACCGGTCTCTAGTGAATGGATAGGCGGTATTCTCAGTGATGTTATTGGTCTCTAGTGATTAGATAAGCTGCATTCTCGGTGATGTCACCAGTCTACAGTGAATGGATAGACTGCATTCTCAGTGACATCACTGGTCTCTGGTGAATGGATAGGCTGCATGTCACTAGCTGTATGCAGAATATTTAATAAACAATATGCACATCTTCACTAATAACTTTTCTGAAATATGCCTTTTCGGGTCAGTACTGAGACTATACAATAGTTTGCCTGTAGATTTAATTTAAATATGTCATAATTTATTGAGTATGTTTACAGTAGGTGATAGAGGGAATATTTTATGGACTCAGAGGGTTCTGTTATAAATTCGGCGGCTGCTTTGGGGACCACACTGTGTTTTTCGATCTCTGGCCCGAGAGGTAGATAATAGTCCATTTTATTGTACAAATCGCCCAGCGGGTACAGTGTACATGTTCTATGCTCCTATTGATTTGCTATTACAGTGAGCTGTGGTCTGTTAGGCTCTTACTTCACCCGGACTCTGCTTGATTGTACCTTGGCTATTGGACGTTCACGTAAAAAATTGCGTCATGATTTGGGATCTGTCATATTAGGTGACCAAGTACCATACGCCAACTCTTTATGTTGTCATACAAAAGTGCTATCTTGGATGTTTTGGGGAGTTTTGCATTCATAATCATGTTCATATTTGTATCATGTGATCACCATAAAAAATTTAAACCAGAGCTACAGCCATTAAATAATCTCCTTAACTAAAGGCAGACTGTTATGTGAAGGTGGCTACACCTATGATCACATACTCTATAGAGTGCCCCAAAATCCAGGGAGCACAAGTATGTCAATAATGACTTCAATTGCTAAGTCATTGCTGAAATGAAGTCTTTATTTATATGTTAGAGTTCCCCAGCCTTCCAGACTTTAAAGGGTATGTAATGATATGTACAGACACCTTTAGGTGACATGACTGAGGCATCTATCCACTAGCGACAGTGCCAGATTAAAGTGATTGTAAAGTTTGTTATTTTTATAGAAAAAAAAAAAAAACATGTTATACTTACCTGCTCTGTGCAGTTGGTTTTGCACAGAGCAGCCCAGATCTGTGCTCCTGGCCCCTCCCTCCTGTCCAGTGCCCCCACAGCAAGCAGCTTTCTATGGGGGCACCCGAGCCGAGTCACAGCTCCGCATGTCCATTCAGACACGGCCCCGCCCCTCTCTCCCCTGATTAGTTAACTGGCTTTGATTGACAGCAGTGGGTGCCAATGGCGCCACTGCTGTGTCTCAGCCAATCAGTAGGGAGAGTCTTGGATGGCCGAGACACTTGTGGACATCGCTGGACAGAGATAGAGCTCAGATAAGTATTAGGGGGGCTAAGGGGGGTTGCTGCACACAGAAGGTTTTTTTTTATCTTAATGCAAAGAATGCATAGAATGCAAAGAGCCACATGTGGCCCCTGGGCAACAGTTTGGGCACCTGAAGAGTAGACAGTAGAACTTCTGTCAAGTTTTTATTGCTGTGTCCCCACTGAAATAAGTTCCTCCTTTTGGTAAGACTAGCCTAAGGAATGAGGATCACAGGTGTCTCCAGGACAGTAAGTCGCAGACAGGGATAAAATCCGGAAAAGTGTAGGCAGGTGCAGTCTGTTGTCTTCACCGTAGGTGTTGCGCAACTGCAGAGTCAATGCAGAGGGAGAGGAAGTCAGGAGGAACATGGTTCCTCTATGGTTTCCTGAGTAACTGGGGCATCGATCCGATTGGATGTTGACCACCATCTTAGGTTTGGCAGAATCTATTTAAAACCCTGGCCCCTGGTTTAGGTGCACATTCTTGTGTAGGTAGTGTACGGACAGGTCACCCGTCTGTCAGGGACAGTATTAGCGGTAGGGAAAATATTTCAGATGAGTAGGGAAAGCGTAGGGTTCTGCACTCTCCCTGGACACCTTTCCGTTTGGGCTTGGACCGGCCAGGCCACGTTCCGTCCCTCCACACAGACATTGTGAGTTCAGCTGAAACCTGCTCCGCTACATAGTGTTGGCTTCCGTGGGTGCTCCTAGTTGGACCTCCTTCCACCGGGTTTGTTGTGAACTGTTCTGCCTTTGATTCAATACAAGCTCCATTAATTGCACCTGGACTGTGTGTGTGTTATTGCCACCACACCATGCTGCACCCGCCCACAAGCATACTTAGCTTTCCTCACTTAGCCAACCAATAGTGTTTCTGTTGCCATCTCTGTTTCCATTGAACAGATTTTTCCTCACTTCCTGTCCATGTAACACCCTGGTGTTCCAAAGCTGCCCATTGGAATTTCCCACTGATCTAGTGATCATTTTGATATGAGGTTTTAACAAATGTTATTCTCTTTATCAAAGTCCTAGGTTTGTGACTGGTCCCCTTTAATGTCTAAAACCCTCATATATCTGCCTAATTTGTATATTCCTACTCACATGAGGGCAGCCATTTTTTCCTCATCTGCTGCCTTTGCTTCTTGCCTTGAAGGAGAATTTACAAAGTGTATATGTAATACAATATTTGAAATATGGAACAGTAAGCTTGTACCAATGACTGATTGTTTTAAGATAAATATATAACAATAACAGCTCAAAATATTTGCTTATAGAAAATACAAAGCACTTTTCCTTTAACGTATTAAAAGGAATGACAATTCCCTTTGTAATGTGGTGTTCTAGCACTGGCCATTAGCATATGTCCCTATCCGCAGGCTGCTATTGTACAACTGAGACTGTTGGAAATGTTGGTCAGGGTAGTGCGGGTGTAATGGTGGGGGTTATTCTTCCTGCCCCCCTTCTCCATTCTCTTTTCAGAGCAGGAAATAGGTGAATTATGGATGAAGTGAAAGTGGGGAAACTTTTCTATACTCCCTCCGAGAAACTCCATTTTGCAGGCAGCTCTTTCCACAATGCACGCTGAGCGGCCATACAAAACCGCCATCAATGGCAGCCTGGGACAGGCAAGCTAATTAACTGCTCTATAAAAGAGTCAGCGCGGCAGACGGTAGAATGGGATTTGTGTGGCCGGAGAGCTGAAATCTTTTCACCCAAATCATGGCTTTGTTTTAATTTAAGAGCACAATTGCTTATTTTGCCTCCATTTGTAAAAAGAAAAAAAAAAAACATCCCTAAATCTAAACTATAGGCAGATGTAATAAAAAAAAACTAAAGAAAAAACTAAGTTGATAAATAAATCAATAGTGTAACTAACCAACTTGCTACAGATCTTACCAGTCTTTGTTATATTTGATGGACATGGGTCTTTTTTTAAATCGGGAAATATGAAATGATGTCATATATCTGTAAAGAGTAACAACTATGTTAAAACATACTACTTTATAAATCACACCCTTCTGGTCTAATGAGCGTCTACCTGAACTTCTCAAATTATTATTAGTATTGTTATTCATTTCTATTTCTTGTCCCTAGGTCAAAGTCTGGTTCCAAAACCGAAGGACCAAGCAGAAGAAAGACCAGAGCAGGGACTCTGAGAAACGCTCCTCTTCCACCTCCGAATCCTTCGCAACTTGCAATATTTTACGGTTATTGGAGCAAGGTAGACTTTTGTCCGTCCCGGCACCACCCAACTTGCTCTCTCCTAGTCAAAACCCGATGGGCAGCCCATCAGCCAATGGGTCCAGTTTGGGTACTTCGGGAAGCACGTCTCCAGGAATAAGCAGTAGCCCTCCTGGAGCCGGAGTTTTCACCCTCCAAGTTCCATCATTAGCTTCTTCAACTTCTCCGAGGCTACCAGCTCCCCTGTGTTTCCCTGGTCCTCTACTGGGAGGCCTCCACGAAATACCATCTGGATATGGACTGGGTAGCTCGGCATTCGAGCCTTACACCCGCCTGGAGAGAAAAGACAGTGTCACCAGCAAAAAGCCAAGTTCTTAAAAGTCATCGTTGACCTCAAAACTGGTGTCAAAGTCCACTACATTTGCTTCCTGTCCACACACCTAGTGACTGGTCTTGAAAGTAAAAAAAAAATATCAAGAAGACTTTTCCAACCAAACGTGTCTAGTCGTGTGTGTGTGTGTGTGTGAGTGTGGTTGTTTTCACAGTTATGGCGAAATCCAGAAACAGGAAGTACGGTGCATGGCGTTGACCATGGGGGCACCAGCACATATGTCTGTAGCCAATGTTTAATGATGTGAAATCAATTGTTAATTAATAACAGAGCAGCTTTTGAGTGTCAGCTCTGTAGTCCAGGTCAGTGGTGTTTCACACATTAATAATGTAAGATTCCCGTAGACAACAGATGGCTATACTTTGGTACTAGAAGTTTGTAAAACTGGACAGTGTAGGCGGCACAAAAGAGGACAAATGGTAAACTCACAGACATTTAAGAAGCTCACAGTGGTATGGTGATATGTCAAAAGCTACAAATACAATATGTCATGTGGTTATTAACCAAGCAAGGTCAAATTTGACCATGTGTCCATGAAATTGGTCTTTATATGGCAAATGCCCCTCCTGATCAACATGTTGACAGATATAATATGAGTGAAAAGACAAATCCAATGGTACAGTGGCCTGTTTGCTAGTGCAGTCAGTAACTTATCATTTATGTTCTACACCAGTGGCGGTGTGTACTCATTGAAAATCTTTGAGAATCGGCCATATGCATTAGGGTTTTAGGAGGTGGAACCGTTTCTGGAAAAAAACCCAAATCGAAGGCTTCGCTAAACTCAAAGTTAGGGTGTGCAAAAAAATTATCCTTTTGGTTTAGACATACACATTGAAAACCTACTTCTGCCCAAAGTGTCTATTGGTTAACCCTCTTCAATCACATATTTTGACCCTGTACCATACCTTAAAGATATGGTCACAGCCTGGCTGACATTAATAAATACAGGGTAGCAGAAAGGCTGAACTATACCTACCATTAAAATCCCAGATCCTTCTCTTTACCAGTAAGCTTTCAAGTAAGCAGAATTAGAGGGGGCATAGAGAGAATTTTCTCCATAAAAGTAATATCTCAGCCCTTCTATTACTCCATTTTTAGCATTCAAGCATAGGTCCTCTTTAGTCCCCACACAAACCAACTGTTCAATATCTGAGCAAGTATGACTCGTTGTAGGCCTGAAAGTGTATTGATTGTATCATAATACAAAAATCTTACTTGCGCATGTCTTAGAAACTACACAAAAGTGGCAATGGCTAGGCTCAAACGTAACTCATACGTAACTCATTTAAAGTCTTAAATTATTCTATTTCCTATTCGGAAGTTGACGTTTTAATATGATGCTGTTAAAAATCACATTTAACCTTCTGAATTTCATTCTCTTTTTTAAAAATCAAACTAATGTCTGCCATAGTTATTTCGGCCGGTAAAATACCCTCTATACATTTTTAGAATGTGTATAAAAGGTTTAAAATTGGTTGACATATAACAACTTCTCTTACATATGCCGCCCTTTTAGAAAGTATGCATTCATTTGGGATAAAAGTATTCCATCATAATTTCTTCCGTCACAGACCTCCAGGAGAACTCTCCTAATGTATTGGGAGTTCATATTTAATAAAGGCAAATAGTTTTTTAATGTAATTTATAATTGCACATGAAAATTGAGGCTTGACTTCTAGAGCCTCAATGGATGAAATAAAGGTATTCCATTAGAGTTTCTTCCATCCCATACCTTCAGGAGATTTACCAATGGATTGGGAGTTCAATTATAAAGAGAATCGTTTTGAATATTGAATATATTGAATATTAATTTATAATTGGATATGAAAATTGAGTCTTGGGTTTTAGAACCTCAATGGATGGAATAAAAGTATCCCATCAGAATTTCTTCTATCACAGACCTTCAGATGATCTACCAATGAAATGGGAGTATTTTAAGAGAATCGCTTTTTTATTTTAATTTATAATTGTAACTGAAAATTGAGCCTTGATTTCTTGAACCTCAATGGATGAATTTAAAAGTTTTCCATCAGAATTTTTTTCCAATCACAGAACTCCAGGAGATCTACCAATGGATTGTGAGTTCAAATGTAAAGAGAATCAGCTTTTGATTTTAATTGACAATTATTCATGATAATTGAGGCTTGATTTCTAGAGCCTCAATGGATGAAATAAAAGTATTATTTTATAAAATAATTTCTTCCATAATAGACCTCCAGGAGATCTTCATATCAGAGCCCTCTTCTAATATAAAGAAAATCAGATTTTAATATTATTTTATAATTGTTTATGAAGATTGAGCCTTGATTTCTCTGACCTCAATGGATGGATTAAAGTTACTCCGTCAGAATTGTTTTTTCCCCTTCACAAACCTCCAGGAGATCTACCAATAATTGGGAGTTCAAATATAAAGAGAATCAGTTTTTGATTATAATTTATGATTGTACGTGATCGTTGAGCCTTGATTTCTCAAACCTCAAGGTCATTAAAGCTGAACTCCAGGCAAGCAGCTAAATACACAGCAGAAATATCTATATTGGGTTTTGTTTGATTTGTTATGCTCTTCAGACAGTCTTGTCATCCAACAGAAAACATAGCAAGGGTTGTGGACCTTCACTGCAGTAACAGCACAGCTTGGACTAAGACACACCCCCAAGATGGTTATTGGGCAAGGAAGGAGCAGCAAGATACTAATATTTTGCTGTCAGTTTAGCCCAGGAAAAAATACTTACTGGAACAGAGAGTTGACAGGGTCCAAGCACTGCTTTATCTCTCAAGGTATGATTGTCGCTGTACAGGGGATGAGAGGAAGCTAACAAAGACAAATTCTGGTCTTTACTCTGGCTACATTTCAAATAGTTTTAATACTTTTTTTTTAACCAGTCAAAGCCCAGCTTCGAGCTTGGTAGTCCACCTTGCCCATGTTCACCTCACATTCCCCACTGTAGCATACTTATACCAAAAAATCAATATACATTTTTACAAGGTATCTTTGGCCTGGTGGCATCATGGGTCCTCATCAACCTTCACTAAATGCTGCCGAAAGAGGCGCCACATAATGACGTAACCCTGCTCTCTACAGCATTCTCCTATTAGCTCAGGGTGGGGGAGGAGCCTTGGCACCTTGGGTTCACAGGAAGTGGACTGAATGATGCCCAGAAAAGTATAGGGGCTGGATTGGTAAGTCTGAGGGGGACAGTGCTGCTGAAAAGGTGAACATGGGCATTGCCCAGGTGCTTGCATTCAAATGAAAAACACAACATTTTAAAAGAAAAAGATAGGGTTGACTGTTTTTGCCTGCAATTCAACTGCATCTCAACAGTACCTACCGGGTCTAAGGAAATGTAGGTCAAACACAGTGCCTGAACTGTCAAATACTCCACTGAAGTCAGTAGAAATTTGTTGATCTTCCTGGCAGTAAATCCTACATAACATCTTATTTCTACACTGTATGCATGTAATGTTTGTGCTAATGTTACAAGCATACAATGCACAGCAGAAATGTACCCTATTTGCTGGAATGTAGTTGGCTTTTGCCCCCTAGTGTCCCTGGGTGTTAGGACGCAAGCCACCTCTGCTGCCAAAAATTCTTTGTTAGCATGAGACAAATGTGTCTCATGCTGTCGTGCTGCCTCATTTCCTCGGTTGCTAGGATGCAGGCAGCTCCTGCCATCTAGATTTCTCAGTTGCTCGTGCACACGTGGTTCATGCTGTCTAGCATCTTCTGCAGCTAGAACGCAGGCGATTTATGCCACCTAGATGCCTCGGTTGCTAGGACACAGGTGGTCCCTGCCTTATAATGCCTTTGGTTGCCAGGACGCAGGTGGCTCTTACCAGTTGCTAGAACACATGTGGCTCAAGCTGTCTAGTTTCCTTGGTTGCTAGGATGCAGGTGGCTCCTGCCACATGGCTTTCTCAGTTGCTAGGACACATGTGGCTCATGTTGTCTAGATACCTTTGTTGCTAAGACATAGGCAGCTCCTGCCACTCAGCTTCCTCGGTTGCTAGGACACAAGTGGCTCCAGCCACCTAACTTCCTCAGTTGCTATGACACATGTGGCTCATGTTGTCTATATACCTGGGTTGCTACGACGTAGGCAGCTCCTGCAACCCAGCTTCCTAGGTTGCTAGGACACAGGTGGCCCATGCCTCCTAGCGTTTTTGGCTGGTAGAACGCAGGCGAAACCTAGTGTCCTCAGTTATTAAGATGAGTTCTTGGTATTCAGGTCCACTAGTATACATTTACACTAAAACGCTGTATGGATGTAAACGTTATCAATAAATTTGGTCGATATGCAGGACTGTGGATGCATTTCAGTATAGAAATAAAAAATGTATTTCCATAGATAGCGCAAAATCAGACTTTTGAAGTCAGCTGTGGACTTCTCTTGCAGATCTGATGAATGTATTTGTACCTAGCCTGCTATTAACTACCTTCATAAGCTCAATGGAAGCTCCATTATTATACCCCAAGCCCTCTCTGGTAAATAGTACATAGGATAAAGCTAAAAGCAGCTCATTCCACAAACACAAGTGCCTGTGATATTACAGAAAAAAAAGGGAAATATAAAACATTACCAGAAGCAAAGTAACTCTGCTTGCACCAAGCCTGCTTTAAAAACAGCCACAGTCCATATTAGATCTTGTTAAAAAAATAAAAATAAAATAAAAGGTTTTCCTAAGGCTCAGGGGTACAATAAGTCGGATTTTTTTTTTTTTTTTTCCCGGCAACATAAATGAACCCTTGGGGTTGGTAGCTGTACTTGTTTAATGTTGTGCAGGCTTACAACTGTAAAATAGCAGTTTTATTAATGTACTTACAATAATTTAAGTTGTATTTTAGGGGTATAAAACAATGCCTTTACATATATTTCATGTTTGTAAAAAGACAATCAATTGCTGAATAAATATTGGGTCACTTTATTATGGGTGTGTTAGTTTAAAAAAAAAAAAATAGCTGAAGAATTAGTTTGCAAAATATTGTATTTTTTTCAATTTTTTTCTTATTTATTATTAAAAAATGAAAGGAAACAGTAATTTATATAATTTTACTACTAACAGAACTTACATTCTGATGGACACCTTACGGGAAAAAAAAAAGATTGCAAATAGAAAAATCTTATTGGGTCCTGAGGTGGTTAAGTAATACAAAAAAGGTAATTATACATTTATAATGATATATGCATGGAGTTCAGCTTTAACAACAATGGAATGGTGGAGAGTGATGAAAGATTTAAAATCTCTCTTTTTTTTTTTTTTTATAATTATTTAAGTTTTTCCAGACATACACAAAATTCAAGCTCATAGCATTGAGCCAGGTCATGAAAAGAAAAACACAACCAAAAATCTAATAGCAGACATCATTGCCTGAGTGCATCATTGGGACAGGGGTAGTCAAAATAAGTACAAGATTTGAAATCTTGGTCAAATATAGACTATAAACCAGCAAAATATTTTCCGTTTTTATGAGTATGCTTTGTCTGAAATGGGGCACTCTAGTCTCAGTTTTTGTTTTTGCCATCTGTGTCCCATTGGGGGAGATTTTCCTTTACTTCCTGTCCCTTAGCCAAAACAGGAAGTAATGGGAAATCCTTCCAAAGTGATGAAAGGTTGTCACCATGACTAGCATCCCCATTAGAAGATTTCCCCTATATTCCTCTTCTGATGGCAACCCAAAATTTGAGATTTTTTTCACTTTCACTCTCAATGCTAACAATAGAGAGGATAAATAAAAAGGGCGAATCTCCCTAATGGGGGCACAGAAAGCAATAAAAACCTGACCGGTGACCTTTCCACTTTATCCAAAATGAAAAAATAAGAATGTTTTGCCTACATTGATACTTCATTATAAAGTCCCTCCAATAAGAATTAAGTAATGATTTTCAACAGCTATGTACAGTATGGCAATTGATGGAAGTTAGTGTGGACAGTGGATAAAATGAGACTTGCGCTGTTCTCTGGAGTCCACAGAGGCCCTCCGCTGTACAAGACAGATTATGGTTGTCTACCAACCAACTGCACCACTGATGTAGAACAGATAAAAAGCTGAAAATTCTCTTATTAATCATCTTGCCTTCCTACCTCCCGGACAGGCCACCATTCTGTCTATTATGGGTTCCTCAGAATCCAAACCATGACCCTAAGAATACGGACTGCAAAGTGCCTCTGTGATGCTATCGGTTCCTAGCCATGGCCAACCATGGTCTTGGCCAAATGTTGCTGCTGTGACATAAGTAGTTGATTTTGTAACTGTAATACTGTACTTTGATGCTTGCAATGCTTGTTGGTAGCCACAGACATGCTTCCACAAGGATTAGCACTGGGGGCTTCAAATTTTAGTTTGCGAAAAACTTCTTGTTTAATAATTTCCCCAAATCCATCCAAAATTGTTCACTAACAAGTGCAAGGAATCTATCTCCTACTTGAAAAAGGGTTGTAACTGACCCGAGTTGCAGCACTTTTTTACAGAGTGCTGTATTCGTTATATTGCCTAAGTGAACAAATTTGGATGATATATATATACTGTATACATTCACCCATATCTGAATCTCTGTGGTTCTGTAGGCCAGCTCTCTGACACCATAACTGATACACTAAAAAACCTTTTCCATAGGCTTTACTTTTTTTTTTTTGCTTCAAGGTAGGTCACCAGGTCTTTCCTCATGCTTCACCAATGGCTTAGGCTTGGGACCGACATGCAAAATTTGATAACATATGTACATAGTCAATTTGTACCTACATACTAGGGCCAATTAAGACATTAACCATACAGCATGTCTTTGGAGTGTGGCGAACCTAAGCGAACATAGTCAGAACATGCAAATCATTAAAGGGGAAGATCCCTGTGTTCATTCTCATGGATACTTAGCTGATGTGTTTTAGAGGTGCATTGTGGGTCAGATCATTGTATTTTAAAATAGTCATTTCCTGATTTTGGCACACAAAGTCACATTAATTCCCAAACCTCCCACAAACCCACTTCCGGCCTCTGTGCTAGTACCTGACATTTGGGGTCAACTCGTAATGTTTCTGTAGCTTTTTCTCATCTTTTGAGGCCACTTTCTAAAGAAATAGCTTGCGAGAGTGAGGAGATACAAGGAAAGGCCATTTGTCAGGCTTTGTCCTATCATTATATTGACCACCAATTATTCGCCACTGTCCAAGCCATTAGTATAAGATCCTGGTACTGTAGGCCAAAGTCATATTAGCCTACAATTGGCCAACAGTATATTCCTCTGATGTCAGTAAAGTGTAGAACCTTCTTCTTGACCTCCAGGCTCCTTGGCTTGATCTGTTCAGCCAATCCGAAAAAAAAAAAAAAAACAACAACAGCAACATCAGATCTCCAGAATTTTGAGGCAGACATCTCATGTCTACTGAAAATGAGCAACCGGTATGCATAATGACATTATCCAACGTAACTGGATTATTTTATCTTGTTTGCAGTTCTTCTGTAAAGCCCAAATGTATTGAATCTCCCCAACCTCAATCGGCAGCTGACTAGTACTCTTTACCACACTGGTACCACTTTGTATAGAAAGAAGTTAAAGGGGAGTTCCACCCATATAAAAGTCAGAAGCTACAAAAAGTGTAGCTGCTGACTTTTATTAATCGGACACTCACCTGTCCCATGGTCCAGTGATGCGGGCAAACAAAGCCCCGCTCCTCTTCCCCTCCTCTCCTCGGCGCCGACATTGTGACTGTGGGCGCCCGGCTGTGGCTTCACAGCCGGGCACGCACTGCGCATGCCTGGGATGTGTCCGAGAAGATTGCATGGAGGGAGGGGGGAGAGGTGAACTTCCTTCTGGCTCCGCGGACCCCCGGGAGGAAGTGGGAGCTGGATGCCCCAAAAAAGAGGGTATCAAAAAAATGACATGCCAAATGTGGCATGTCAGGGGGTCACCTTCACTTAAAGTGGAAGTTCCATTTTTGGGTGGAACGCCGCTTTAAGCTGGTTTATTTGAAAATAGGTAACCCATGAGGTTTGAGTTAACCTGGACACCACACCATACTGATTGACCATAACACTGTTTACTAATCTCTGGTGACACAAGGAAAGAAAAAAAGTTGTTGTAACTGTCCTGTGACTAGTCCTGATTTGACTTTTGTCCTTGGAAAAATATAAATTCATATTTTTTGTCATTATTTTTCAGGACTAGTGATATTGTGCTTGGTGCTCTCTACTGAAAGGTGTTTTGACAAAACTTTTTTTTCTTCATTCTCACAAAATAAAATTTGTCTGCTTTCAGTAAATCTTGGCTGAGTGTGTCATTAACGCAAACAGGAGATCCAATTGGTGATGTCCACAGAAGACCATCGTGGGAATTTGGGATGTGGCAGCCAGGCAAAGCTGGAATCGGCTGTTCGTAATAGTAACCTGGAAGCGACAGCACACGTGGTTTGCTCGCAGACCATTGGCGTAATTTTTAGAAAATCGAAAGCATTCAGAAACACCGATCTTTGTGTTTTGAATGCTTTTAAGTGTGGAGGGATTTGAGGAGGGATCAGAAGAGAGACCCTAGATCTCTCCATAAAGAGTACCGGTCACATGCCTGTTGCTGTCACAAGGATGTTTACATTCCTTGTGCCAGCAATAAAAGTGATAAAAAAATAAATAAAATTAAAGCAACAGTGTAAAAATAAAACATAATAAAAAAAAATTAAAAATTGAAAGTGCTCCCATTCTCCTGTGTTTGCGCGCTTTGGTCCTGCATGCACGCAAACAGAAGTCGTCTCACACATGTGAGGTATCACCACAAACGTCAGGTCATGGGCAGTAATTCTAGCAGCAGACCTCCTCTGTAAATCTAAAGTGGTAAACTGTGTAAAGGCTTTTAAATCATCACCCATGGATAGTAACATGTACACTGTTTGTCACACAATTTTAAAGCGTGACATGTTTGGTATGTATTTACTCGGTGTAACTTCATCTTTTATATTTTACAAAAATGTTGGGACATGTAATGTGTTTTTTTGCATTAAAATTTAAAATGATGAATGGTTTCCCCAAAAATTGCAATGAAATAATTGCAGTGAAAAACCACTGCACAAATACCATGTGACATAAAAAATAGCAAAACCCACCAATGTATGCTCTAGGGCCTCTGCTTTAAAAAAGTGTTAATGTTTGGGGATTCTAAGTAATTTTCCAGCAAAAAAATATTCATTGTTACATGTGAACAAAAAATACCAGAAATGGCCCCTATCTGTAAGTAGTTAAGTGATTCTATGGGCCAGCTCTCTAGGTACCATATCTGATACTCTTGAAAGCCTTTCCCATAGAATTTTCTAGGCAATTTCTTTAGAGTAGGTCATCGGGTCTTTTCTCAACCCTCCCCATTTGTGCCACAGAATTCTTGTAGGTGAGGCCTAACTAGTGTATTTGAGACTTGAGTCAACACATGAGGATACTTCAACTACTTCAACTCTGTAGAAACTGAATGGTCACAAAATAAGGCTGTTTTTCAGCAATGGCACCACATAAATTGTAGGTCATACACTTCTTCAGGCCTAAAAAAGGATAATGTTTAGTAACAAGGCACTTTCCAATATTCATATAACATGAATGCAAGTGGAGCACTTCCCTTGGTGGGGTTATGGTATTACTTGGTCACATTGCGTTCCTCAAATGTCTCTGGCTGTCAGTGGGCCACTGTTCTGAGAAGCAAACAGAGGAGAAACCCTGTAATGGGAAACCTATTCTTTCACTCCTCTATGGGTACATCTCCCTAATGCTACTCCTACTGTCTCCCTAACCAGAGAGGGGTCTGTCCCTATCTTACTCCCAATCTGCAGGCACACCGAATGACACAGAATCTCCTATTTATTAATGGAGAAGGGTTTTGGGACTTCAAATGAAGCACATGAGGCTCAGTTCCTTCATCCCTAATTTGATTAAGAGGAGAAAGGAGGTTAGGACTTTAAATGAGGTGCGCACGAAACAGTTGATAGATAGTGTTGTATAAAAAGACACACTAATGAATACCTATGTATATATAAGTGGTATCATAAAACAGTACATATGGGATAGTAATGTTGAGAGCAGATTTTATTGGACAGTGTCATCAGCAGAATCTAGAAAAATTCATAATATCGGTAATTCATAGTGTACATGTGATAAAACATTAAGTCACAATTCAATAGGATCATCATAAGACATTATAACTTGTGGATATGGGATTAAGAGCTGATGATGTGGCTGAATTAATACAATACAATAAGTTCATGACTGGCAAAAAAATTTATAAAATATCAAACATATAAACGCATAGTTGTATAATTTGCATCCTAAAAAGCTTGACACATTTCATGGAGAAGGTTCCACTTCCTCAGGAGTACGTGCAAAGCGTGTCACTATAACAAATATATACATAACGTAATCTAAAAATAAAGCAAAAATATAAGAAGAGGAAGGGGGAAGGAGGAACAAAAGCCCACCCAAATGAAGGAGTACTCTTCCCTGGTTTACTCACATATCAGCTCAAAGGTCGGTACGTAGTGCTATGGGCAGAGGGCCAACTGGGGATGTCTGCACCGGGAACTGTGGGAGTACTGCCCGTGAACGTAAGGCATATATGAGAGGATGTCACTGAAAGAACTGATCTCCATTGTGTGGTCAGTGGTGACATTGTCAACAATCCCAAGAGGGGCCTATGAAAATAATTTATATGTACATAGTCAATGTAGGAATATGACAAGTGCCTTGGTAACATAAATCAAGTGACCATTGATTAGATCCCAGAAGAAAGAAACAAAAAACCCATAATGAGAAAGTATGGGTGAAAAAATTGATTAGAGGTAAGTGCTCATAGATCAATTGGAACATGGAGGTCGATTCCAAATATGTAAGTGAAAAGAAGTACAGAGAGTAAGAGAGGATGTAGAGCCCGAGTAAGGTTGCTACATGGGGGACTTGTGAAAGTCAGTGCCAAAATAAGTGAAAAAGATTATCAATACCCAATTGAAGTACCTAATTATGCATGGTGTATCCATGTTCCAAAGTGTAATGCAAGACGTCCCAGAGAGGTGCAGAGAAAAAGAAGCCAAGATGTGATGTCCTCAAGAGAGTGATATATATGTAGCACCCTCTTAGGTAGGTGCTAGAAGAGAGTATAGTTTTTGGGTCTTTCTGCTTACCAGTAAGATTGCCAGTTAAATTTAGAGTGCTCTCTGCCTACCAGGGAGCAGGATCTATTGATAGGGTCTGCTCATGGTGCTCAGGTGCAGCTCAGCTTGTCTGAATGTTTCACACTGGTCCAATAGAGAGGCATATTGGACAGCGGGAGGAAACCTGACAAGTGAGGGCACAGGCATTGTTACAGCCCTGGCTATTTGCAGAGGAAAGTGCCTTGTTGCATGCTGGGTGACTGTATAAATACCAGGGGATCATGTGCTTGGGGTCTTTGGCTGGAGAGCGGGGTCCCAGAGGGAGGGGACGGCTGCCCCTTCTCTGTAGAAGTTGCCATGTGGCCTTGGGTAGTCGACCTGAGGGCCTGAAAGTCAGAGAGAAGATGAACCCAGAGGTCCTGCTGACTGGAAGGGAGACACCAGGAAGGATCTGATTCTGCCTACTGCGAATACAGATCTGTGTCATGGGGCCTGTCCTGTGAGGGCCATCTCTTCAGCTAGAAGAGTCAGTGGAGTCAGTGAACGGGTGTCGGTCAAGGGGATGCTAGATAGTGTTCTGAAGATAAATTAGTTGCATTAAGTCTGCTGCTAGAGAGAGCAAGAAGACTTAATTCTTCCATACAAGTATCAGTATGGTAAAAGCAGTGTGTCTGCTTCCACAAGTAATCTGGTGAGGCCAAGTGAGAGTTGTCCTTATCTACTATGAATAGTTCAGTTGGAGTATCCCACTATTCCATTCTCCCATCCAAGTTCCACAATAAATATAAAAAAAAAACAATAAACTGGACTGTTTATTAAGTAACGAGCAAACGGGAGTAAGGAGGGATATGTGAAAACCCCCCAGCAACTGTCTACAGGTAATCAGATGGAGGCCTAAGAATTCAACACACAGCAAGCCCTACGTTGACAGTGCTACATATATATGCCAACAACGTAAGCACAGGTGCCTCCCAACATCACGCTGGCATTCCACTGGGGTGGAAGGCGCTATGGTCTGGGCAGTGCTGATCGTCCAGGCAAAAGCGCCAAATGACTCCCTCAAGCACCTTTCTCCTCTTTAATCAAATTAGGGATGGAGGCACTGAGCCCTACACGCCATGTGCTTCATTTAAAGTCCCAATGTCTATGGTCTCAACAGGAGATCCAATCAGTGTTGCCTACAGAAGATCATCATGGAAATTTTAGGCTGTGGTAGTTTTTTATATGAAAGGTGGCCCACCTACTGATTAAAAAGCAAAATTAATAATTCAGATAAAATTTACAGCCCTGACTCATGTGTGGTGCCATCCACATGGAATCATGCCATATATGTATGTCTATAGGTGTTCAGCCATATCCAACTTTCAGTGATTCTATGGGCTAGCTCTCCCGGCATCATGTTTTATACTATTGCAAGCCCTTTCAATAAAATTTTCCTAGCAATTTTTTATGGAGTTAGGTCATCAGGTCTTTTCTCAAACGTCCTCATTTGTATGGGCTTAGGACGGGCTAGCAGAATGTGATAACACATATATAGATAATTTATACACACATATTAGGGCAGATTTAGACAGGAGCCAATTACCTACCAGCAAGTCTTTGGACTGTGGGAGGAAACCAGAGTACCCAGAAGAAACCCACTTAAAGGGAGAGCATGCAGATAATGTACTGGCAGAGATTCAAACTAATGACCCCAGTGCTGAAAGCAATAAGTGCCAAACACTAAGACATTGTGCCACCCAAATGATGCCACATCTGTTGCCAAGATAATATCTTGCTTTAGAGTAAATATTAGACATATGCTGAATGGTCTCTGATCATTGGCATCTTGGCTCCAGGACAGTGGCGTAGTGTGGGTGGAACCACAGGGGCGGTTGCTCTGAGTGCAACATTCTTTGGGTCGCAACATTTCAAAAGGAAAAAAAAAAGAAAGTAGTAATAATAAAAGATAGCGCCCTTGCAGGGCTCCATTGGGGAACTGATGTTGTCTGCCATTGGTGTGCTCAATAGAACCTTGATCATAGCAAGTGACGGCCACTGGACTGACATGAGTAGGAATGTCTGAGTCGGAGCTGTTCAGGAGCAGAGCTGGGAAGGAGCACGGTGCAGAGGTCATGAATGCAGTATGCGGCTAGTTGCCACCATACACTGTATGTCAGCTACTTCTGAGATAAGAACATTGGCTTGTACCCTGGATCTATGTGAGGCCAATTCGGGCTCCAGAACTACCCCACTGCCCCCAGTACCCTGACTACGGAGGATACCAGCAACTGGGCTTAGCGTCTGCTGTACCTTCTTCTGGATCCTTGTCCTGGATGACACCCTATGGGTACCCCAGGGACAACTAATGCCACACTACCTACACATTACGACATAATCCCATCAACCCCTCTCCAGGGGCAGCCTGGTCTACTGTCCTGTGCCTTGTTACTCAAGGATAGGGCCAAGGGCCACCCTGTGCCACTCTTGAGCTGTTCATACATGTGGCAATATCCTAGAGTGATCAAACTTTTGATTCCATTTTTTTAAATCAAAATCACAAAGCAATGCGATGGCTTTACATAGCACTTAGGCTCCTCAGGAGGCCCACATTTCTTTGATAGGGTCAGCTTAAGGGCTATTCCTTCGTTACTAGGAAATGTAAAAACTTGCTGACAGTTACCTGAATAGGAAGAACTACACAGAAACAGGAGATTTTTTTTTATAGCTTTTTTATAGATACAACTAGAGGTAGTAATCGATCATTAATCATTTGTGAAGGAAAGTAAAACAAATCTTAAGGACTGAAACTAGTTTTACAACTTTGGCATCATTACTTTTTCTTCCCCTCCAGTATAGATATCCCTCAAAATACATATATCCCCCCAGTACAGATCTTCCTCACAGTACAGCTCTTCTCCAGTACATCCCTCCCCCTCAGTACAACCCCCCTCAGTACAGATCCCCCCTCCTTACTACAGCTCACCCCAGCAAAGATTCCTCTCCTCTTTAGTACAGTTCCCCCTTGTACAGATTTCCCCTTAGTAAAGCTCCCCTCCCAGTATAGAGCTCTCCTCCTAGTACAGATCTCCACTCCCCCGCCCTGTACAGCTCCCCCACAGTACAGATCTGCCCCACAGTACAGCTATTCCCCAGTATAACCCCCCCAGTACAAGCCGCCCCCCCCCCCCGTACAGATCTCCCCCCCTCCTTCTCTCAACACAGATTCCCCTTCCCCCTAGTACAGATTTCCCCTTAGTACAGCTCCCCTACCAGTATAGAGTTCTCCTCCTAGTACAGATCCCCCCCCCCCCCCAATATAGATCTTTCTCCCCTTAGTACAGATCTCTTCGCAGTACAGCACCCTCTTCTCCATTACATATCTCTCCCTCCTCTACAGCTATTCCAGTACTGACCCCCACCCCCATTACAGCATCCCCCCAAATCCCCCCCCCCAGTACAGATCCCCCACTCTTAGTACAGGTCTCCTCTTAGTACAGCACCCCCTTCTCCAGTACATATCTCTCCCTCCTGTACAGCTATTCCAGTACTGACCCCCACCCCCAGTACAGCATCCCTCCAAATTACCCCCCCAGTACAGATCCCCCCACTCTTAGTACAGGTCTCCTCTTAGTACAGCACCCCCTTCTCCAGTACATATCTCTCCCTCCTGTACAGCTATTTCAGTACTGACCCCCACCCCCAGTACAGCTTCCCCCCCATTAGTTTGGCTCCCTTCCCCGAGTCAGTAAAACTGTACATTTCAATGCGACTAATTTGTGTATCCAGGTGAATTATACCTTGTTTTTCAGGAAAAATTGGACCTTCATTTGGTGGTAAACAGTAATGGATATCCCGTGAATTTATTTGTTATGAAGCAGGCCCAAAATAGTGAAAAAATATCTCCAAAGAACACCTACCACCAAAGAACAATCCAAAATAAATTCTCCTGCTTTGGACGATCGCAGTGATACCACATATGTGTATGTTAGTTGTTGGTTGTACCCGTAGTACAGCCCAGAAATAATAGTGCAGATTTTGCTTTTTTTTATCCTACCTAAAAAAACACCAACACTAAATGAAAAAGCTTTTGCCTACCTAAGACACACTGACCCTGACCATTGACCTCAACCCTGACCCTGACCAAGATCAAACCCTGATCTAGCTATTTTATCTTTTTTTATTACTTATTTGTTTTTTTTATATCTGGGCCCTCACAGTAATGCCCCGTACACATTCCGATGGAAAATGTGTGATAGGACCTTGTTGTCGGAAATTCTGACCGTGTGTAGGCTCCATCACACATTTTCCATCGGATTTTCCGACACACAAAGTTTGAGAGCTTGCTATAAAATTTTCCGAAAACAAAATCCGTTGTCGGAAATTCCGATCGTGTGTACACAAATCCGACGGACAAAGTGCCACGCATGCTCAGAATAAATAAAGAGATGAAAGCTATTGGCCACTGCCCCATTTATAGTCCCGACGTACGTGTTTTACGTCACCGCGTTTAGAACGATCGGATTTTTTTTGTGTGACCGTGTATATGCAAGACAAGTTTGAGCCAACATCCGTCGTAAAAAATCCTAGGATTTTGTTGTCGGAATGTCCGAACAAAGTCCGACCGTGTGTACGGGGCATAAGAAGGAGAAAAAGATATACTGTAAGAAAGAACACACGAGCAAGTGATCATGTGATTAACAACCGTTTCTCCCAGCTACTGATCTTAAGTATGGGACCCAGAGCTGTCACTGACATCTTGATCTCAGTGCTGAGAGTGAGCTGTGCAGCACAAACACAGGTACACACATATGCAGCCCCGTGTAAGAAGACTACAGAAAAATGGCTCCTGTCCACATTTAGGATCAAAACAATGTGAACAAACCAGTAAATCAAAATCTAGGTGTAAATGGCTTTAGCTCTCATGTTTCACCCATGAGAGGCTCTCCCTTGAGAGTCTTCCAACCATGAGAAGACTCTCCCATGAGAGTCTTCCACCCATGAGAGACTCTCCCATGAGTCTTCCACCCATGAGAGACGCGTTTCATCCATGTGGGGCTTAATCGTAATTGGCCAGTACGATTAAGCCCCAAATGGTCAAAAAGTGTTAGGGGATTCTCCCACGGGTGGGGGATGAGAGCTGAAGTAATTTATACCTATACTTGGATTTTACAATTTGTTCACACTCTTCTGGTTCTGATCGCAGACAGGCGCCATTTTTCTGTAGTCTACACTGAGTCTGAGGGGCCAGCATCTATCCCGACTAGCACTTGTTACCAGGAGACCAAGTAAAAAATAAGCTGTACACTGACATCCGTCCAATGGGTTTATTGAAGGACTGCGACCAGGACTATGACAACGGACCAAGGAGTGACAATGTTTAAAACACACATTGTTCTTCTTCAAAACCCTTTGTTTTTGGGGTTTTGAAGAAGCACAATGTATGTGTGAAACGTCGTAACCCCTTGGTCCGTTGCCATAGTCCTGGTGGCAGTCTTTCAATAAACCTGTTGGACGGATGTTGGTGTGCAGCTTATTTTTCTACTTGGTCTACATGTTTATGGTTGCAAGCCAGAGCTAGCACCCAGCCCTTCTTTTCTGGTGGATTATCATTGTAGCAGTACCCTCGTAGGGGCTTCTGAAAGCTGTGGTCCACCTGTCACCCTGCCCAGCCTGGCATTTACTTCCCAATCACCTTGAGTCAATGAACAGTCCATTTGCTTGTTTTTGTATTTTTATTGAGGGATTTTAACTTGGATAGGGATGGGAATATATAGGGTTCCCAGTGGAATTATAGAACAGTCAATTTGGGACAGAACTATGTACACTCTTTGTACAAGACACTTCTTCAAACTCCTCCTGCACAACACTTGACTCCAGGCACAGCTAGCACATGGTTAGGCCCAAAATTGACTCAGTCAGGCCCTAGAAGTCACCATTTGTAGGTAGGGATCGCGGGTCCCTTTTTGTGTAGCAAAAATAGAAAGTCTTTAGTGCTAGCTGTCCTATGGGGGACTACTGCTTCCAGCAATCCCTCTTCAGGCCCTGCCAGCCCTCCAGGCTGCAGCTGCCCGACTCCACTTGCCTGTGACATTGCAATCCTCACTGGTTCCCCACCCAGCTCTGACTGTTCCCTCTCAATCCTCTCTAGCATGCCTCTCCAGTACTCCCGATAGCACATGTCACTCACCAGCCCTCCAGGCTGCACACACACCCCTCGTGAAGACTTGCCCAGCAGCATTAGCTCCTGCTGTCCTCTCTGACCCCTCTCTGTGCCTCCTGTCGAGATCCTTCATGTGGTCTTGATGGGATCCTTCTTGCACACAAGTCCCAGGCCCAAAGTCACCCCCCCACAATGGGGGGAGCCATCAAAAGCCCTGACAGCCTAGCACTTCATCCTCAGTTCTTCCAACAACAACTCCCTCCAGCTGGGCCGACTCTAGGTATTTAAGGAGGCCTGCCCCCTGCCAATCCAAGTTGGGAATTGGTCAGGGCTCCTTAGAACACCCCATGCAGCTCCACCTCTCTTCCCCTCCCCCCTTCTAGAATCCTCTAAAAGCCAGAGGGAGGTAACCGAGAAGTGATGCTGTCTGTGAGCATACCTCCCAACTTTTTGAGATGGGAATGATAGACACCTATTAGCAAAAGTATGCAGGCATAGGACACACCCCTGGCCACGCCCCTTAAAGGAGAATTGCACAAAAAACCAAGATTGGTTAAACCCACGAGTGCTTTTTTTTACCACTACTATTCCTTTATACTGGCTTTTGGAATTTACAAATGCAGCAATTTAGAAACCAGATGAAAGTTTTAGTGCTGGAAAACACTTTTTGATAGATAAAAAGTGCATTTTATATACAACTTTATAGATCAGACCAAAATGAGGGACAAGTTAGGAGGAATGAGGGACAGAGGGACATTGCCCCAAATCAGGGACAATCCCTTGAAATCAGGGACAGTTGGGAGCTATTTGTGATTCACCAGCCTACTCTGAGCCACTCCCAGCCCACACAGATCAAAACAAACAGGCCTAGCTTCCAGCTCGGCTTGCCCTAATTTACCTGCACTCACCAAAAAGCTCACCTCTGGCACCTACCTAGGTAGAGGGTGCTACATCATACTCACCTGGAGCAGCGATCTGTTTGTTTGTACCAGCTGCCAGTGCAACCGGTTTGGCGGAGTTATTATTTACTGAGGCATCCGAGCAACAACATTTTCTTTATTTTTGGAAGAAAATCCAATTCAGTGAGACCATATATGTGACAGTGCTGACCAACCAAAGCCACTCTTTCCATCTATTAAATCTTCTGCCCTTGTTGTTTTAATTTTGGATAGTAAAACATTTTTTTTTCTGCCAGTAAATACCTTATACAGCCCACTTCCTTTTTCTTGTCTGGTCATTAGCCTAGGCTTATGACATCATGTACAGCTCTCTCTCACTCTCATTCTTGTGAGAGTTTGCCAGGAAGGGAGGGGGGATGAGTCATAAGAGGGCCAATTAAAGCTGCAGGCTGCAGAGCTGGAGGTGTGCCGTTGTGTGTCTGTGTAAATCCAGGAAGTGAACAGGCAGCAGCTTCAGCTGCCCACAGTTAAAATGGTTGCAGCCAGACTTAGTGGAGGGAGATTTCTTCAGCATATTTGGCAAGTACAGAATCATAGTAGATATAAAATAATATGCAAAGTGGTTGGAGGGAAGCTTCAAAGATGTTTTTATTACAAATTATGTGAGCAGACTGCAGTTCCTCTTTAAGCTGTTTGTGGATTGTGCCAGCAAATGACCATACAGTCTGGACAGATTGGGTTTAGGGAGGTAAGCTAATGCATAAAGTGGCATTTGAAACGGAACAGCCTGAAAAAGGTCCTTTCATTGTAGGCTTTCCGATTAGGTTCACCTGTCAGTTTCTATTTTTTTCGGAAACTCTATGTAAGGCAGTCTGTTTTGCCACACCTTAAAAATGATGTATCTGAGGTAGCCTACTGTAAACGGATGCAAGTCTGATTTCATCTGGCCACCCATAGATCCAACATGAGTCCACAAAGGAACAACTGAACAACCACAGATGTCACAAAAGTGGAGGACGGCTATTATTATTATACATGATTTATATAGCACCCAACAGTTTGCACATCGCTTTACAATGTAGAGGGGGGACAGTACAATTACAATACAGTTCAATACAGAAGGGACAGGAGGGCCCTGCTCATGGAGCTTACATGCTAAAGGGAGGGGGTGGTGGTACAACAGGTAAGAGCTGGGGGGGGGGGTGATTTGATGGGGTTGGCTCCGGTACGGTTCTTAGGTGGGTGTGGGATAGGCTTCCCTGAATTAGTTAGTTTTCAGGGATCTCCTAAAGGTGGACAGGTTAGGGGCTGATCGGATATACCAGGGCAGGGAATTCCAGAGGATGGGAGAGGCTCTGAAGAAGTCCTGGAGGTGAGCATGAGAGGAGGTAACAAGGGAGCTAGAGAGCAGGAGGTCCTGGGAGGAGTGGAGGGAATGATGAGGGTGATATCTGCAGATGAGGTTGGTGATGTAGCTGGGGGCAATGTTGTGGATGGCCTTGTATGCTGTGGTTAGCATTTTGAATTTTATATGATGGGGTAGGGGAAGCCAGTGAAGGGATTGGCAGAGAGGGGCAGCAGTCACGAATCGGTTAGTGAGGTGTATTAGTCTAGCAGCAGCATTCATAATAGACTGAAGGGGGGGATAGCCTGCATAAGGGTAGGCCATTAAGAAGAGAGTTGCAGTAGTCGAGGCGAGAAATAATCAAGGAGTGAATAAGTTGCTTTGTGGTGTCATTAGTCAGGAAGGGGCGAATTCTGGAGATGTTGCGGAGCTTAAGGCGGCAGGATTTAGCCAGTGATTGGATGTGGGGGCTGAAGGAGAGGTCAGAGTCAAGGATTACACCCAGGACCCTGACATGTGTGGAGGGACCTATGCTTGTGCCGTTGATCTTAATGGTAAAGTCATGGTTGTGTTGTTGATCTTAATGGTAAAGTCATGGCGGGGGTGGGGGGACGGGGAAGGAGGAAATATAACAAGCTCAGTTTTAGAAAGATTGAGTTTGAAAAAGTGGTGTGACATCCATACCGATATGTCATTCAGTAAGTTTGTGATCCGTGAGGAGATCTAGTTGGTGAGTTGAGGAGTGGAGAGATAGATCTGGGTGTCATCGGCGTAGAGGTGATATTGGAAGCCATGGGAAGTTATCAACTGGCCCAGGGAAGAGGTATAGAGAGAATAGGAGGGGCCCAAGGACGGAGCCTTGCTGTACCCCAACAGAAAGAGGAGCGGAGGAGATGGAGTTGTAAGTGACGCTAAAAGTGAGCTGAGATAGGTAGGAGGAGAACCAGGGTAAAGAAGAATCACAAGGGCCAAGGGAGTGTAGTTTGCTGAGGAGGAGCAGGTGGTCAACTGTGAAAGGCTCCTTGGGAAACTTGTGTCTTTAATACATTAGGTTAGTCAATAAAAGGTATAACCTAAAGTTGAAATAAAGGCAATTTTTTTTTTCATTTCGGATAATGTAAGGGAGGGTTATAAGCCCTCTCAGGTTTTTTTTCCATCTGTTTCCCATTGGAGAGATTTCCCTTCACTTCCTGTCCCATAGCCAAACCGGAAGTGAGAAGAAATCCCTTCAAAGTGATGGAATCCCTGGTTGTCACCATGACTACTGTCCCCATTGGAAGATTTTCTGTTCTATTCCTGTTCTGGTGACTACCCAAAACTTGTGATTTCCCTTTACTTCAGTGATAATGGTAAACAAGACAAATGGAGAGGATGAATCTCCCTAATGTGGAGACCGACATCAATAATAAACCTGACAGGGGTTCTAATCCACTCCACTCTATTCAAATTAAAAAAAAAAAAGTTTTCTCTTTAATACTTTAAAGCGGAGCTCCACCCAAAAGGAGAAGCTATGCTTGTTCACACCCTCCCCCCCTCCACTTGGCTATTTTGGGGAAAGAGGGCGGGTACCTGGTTTTGACAGGTGCTCGCTTCCACGTCTGGGTAAGATCGCTGCGGGGATCTCCAAGCATTTACCCCTCCTCCTACCCCCTGCTGCCTTCTGGGACACACACACAGGTCCCAGAAGATGGCGGGACTATTCAGAAAGTGCAGTGTGACTCGCACCTGTGCAGTAGGAAACCAGATGTTAAGTCTGAAGGCTTCACTGCTGGTTTCCCTTACTTACAATTCCGGCACCGCCACCCGAGGTCGATTGACGAATCGGCTTGGGGTGCCTACATCGTGGGATCCCTGGACAGGTAAGTGTCCTTATATTAAAAGTCAGCAGCTAAATTATTTGTAGCTGTGGACTGTAAAATAAAAATTTCTAGAATGAAACTCCACTTTAACCACCACTTCAATATCATAGGATGTCCATTGGTGTTCCTAGGTTGATCATCCCGGTATCAAGATTTGCACCTGTTCAGCAGAAGTGATTCAAATGGCCTTAACAGTCACTCAGTCACTTCTGCAGGTGGCAGAAGGGGGTGGTGGAATCCCTTTCCCGGGCTCTGCCGTTGGATCGTGGAGCCCAGGAACGCGGTGATGGCGCCACTGTCTTGCGTAAGAGGAACTGATGTTGTTCCTCCCTCTCTGTGACCCTGGAAACCGGAAGGGACGAGGATATCGTTGTGACAGACCTAGCCGGGACAGGGGCTTTTGGAGAGAACTGGGAAACCTTTCCTGGAAGGAGGAGAGAATTTTTCCCTGGTGTCGCTGCTCACGGGCTAGCACTTCCTTCCAGAGTTCCCAGCGGACAGAATCATACCATACCAGCAGGACCTGCTCTGATACTGGTCCCCTGTGCTGTATCTGTGTCTCTCGCAACCTCCTTCCGAATTCCTCTTCCATGGCGGCTGGTATCTGTACCTCTCCACTCCTGCTATCCGGAGCTTGGATCCAGGTGGAGGTTTGGATGTCCCAGACTGCAGGAAGCATTCCACTGCTGCCACCAAATGTGACCGACTCCGGACATCCTATTGGGTATTTCCGCCAGAATTTCCGCCGCACTGTTTACCTGAATGTTACCAGCCAGGATAACAGCCAATCAGACAGAACTGTAGTGGGGGCACAACTGTGATGAGGCCTAACCATTTCAAAGGTACCTTTTTCTTTTTTGCCTTTTTATGCCATTTTACTGTTCCCCCAGAATCTTCTTGGATGTTCTAGCACATGCCTTTTAATGCAACATGTTGTAATATGATTGTGCAACATTTCTTTTAATTGGAATGTATCTCATTTCAGATAGTGAGACTTGCTCTTTCCTTTCTTTTGTTACGTCTCTGAACCTTGATCGTGTCCTGATGAAGCCTCACGGCGAAACGCATAGACACACAAGGGCTTATTGTACTTACTGTATTGCTTTCCATGTTTTTTATCTCTTTGAACACTATGTTTATGCTATGTACTTTTTTCAATAAATGTTATGAACATTTCTCTTTGATACTTCTCCATTGTTTTCATGCCTATAAAGTCAGACTTTGGTTACTTTAATTAGTACCCCTCCCTGTGTCCCTATATTCCGGATGTGGCATTGGTAGTGCTCTTTTCTCCCATTTTGTGCCTGTTTGACTGCATTGGAGGCCAGAGGAGAGAAAACAAAAAAAATGGCTGAAAATTTTGAAACAAAAAAAAAAACAAAACAGTTTTTATAGTTTCTTATAAAATTTTGCAAACGGGTACTTTTTCTCCTTTATAGATGTGCGCTGATGAGGCTGCACTGATGGGCACTGATAGGTGGCACTGATGAGGCAGCACTGGTGGGCACTGATCAGGAGGCACTGATGAGGCTGCACTGAAAGGTGGCACTGATGGGCACTGATAGGCACTGGTAGGTGGCTTTGGTAGGCAGCACGGAAAGGTGGCACTGATAGGTGGCACTGAGAATGAGGCACTGATAAACACTGATTGGCAGCCCTGATGGGCACTGATAGGTGGCACTGGTGGACACTGATAGGTGGCACTGGTGGGCACTGGTTAGCAGTCAGCTTGAGGGAAAAAAATGCCGATTACCGGCTTCTGTTTACATCACGTGATCAGCTGTCATTGGCTGACAGCTGATCACATGGTAAAGGGCCGGGATCAGCCCTTTAGTCCGATCTGTGATCAGTGGAGTCCCAAGGACTCTGTGATCACAGAGCATGCTGCCCGCGCACCACGAGCACGTGAGGACATACATAAACGCCCTTCCGGAATTTTAAGCCCACTCTGTAGCCATCTTTCGGCTAAAGCGCGGCCATGAATCGGTTAAAAATATGCTTATACTCCTGGTGACTCGCGCACGCCATTTTCGGCATTGCATTCCTACGGGCTAAAAGCACTACGATTGTTAAAAGAAAAAATAAACACCCTATCGATCAATAGTTAATATTTTTGTTTGCAAGCAAAAGGGAGACATTTTTGACATTTTTTTTGACAGACTAAGCAAAAAAAAAAAAAGACAGTTGTGTGGGTTCGCCCTCTGTAGCCAAAGAGCATTTGTTGAATATTGAAGTCACCTTTTAACTGAATTGCTTCAAACATTTCCAGTTTTAGCCCAAGGACAATGATGAAGATAGGCAGGTATCACCCTTCCCCCGCTCATCAGAACAGGTTCCGTCACTCTACAAGAATTGCTGCAACAATAAATCAGTTCCGTCAGACGCGCCTCCCACTGTTATCACTACAAATATTGTCATCTGTTCCATGAAAACAGCCCTTCTCTGACTTTCACTTTCACAAATGTTAAAGTACATGGAAACCCAATTACTAAAATCTCATAGCATCTTTAGAGGTTGATTTACTAAAACTGAAAAGTGAAAAGTCTGGTGCAGCTCTGCATAGAAACCAATCAGCTACCAGGTTTTATTGTCCAAGCTTAATTGAACAAGCTGATGTTAGAAGCCGATTGGCTACCATGTACAGCTGCACCAGATTTTACACTCTCCAGTTTTAGTAAACCATCCCCTTAACCACTTCAGCCCCTGAAGATTTGGCTGCTGAATGACCAGAGCATTTTTTGCAATTCAACACTGCGCCGCTTTAACTGACAATTGCGCAGTCATGCGATGTTGTACCCAAACAAAATTGATGTCCTTTTTTTCCCACAAATAGAGCTTTCTTTTGGTGGTATTTGATGACCGCTGCGGTTTTTATTTTTTGCGCTATAAACAAAAGAAGAGTGACAAGTTTGAAAAAAACACAATATTTTTTACTTTTTGCTATAATAAATATCCAATTTTTTTTTTTTTAAGACAAATTTTTTTCTTAGTTTAGGCCATTATGTATTCTTCTACATATTTTTGGTAAAAAAATCGCAATAAGCGTATATTGATTGATTTGCGCAAAAGTTATAGCGTGTACAAAATAGGGGATAGATTTATAGCATTTTTATTATTACTATTTTTTTTTTACTAGTAATGGTGGCGATCTGCGATTTTTATTGTGACTGCGACATTATGGCGGACACATCGGACAATTTTGACACATTTTTGGGACCATTGGTATTTATACAGCGATCAGTGCTATAAAAATGCATTGATTACTGTAAAAATGTCACTGGCAGGGAAGGGGTTAACACTAGGGGGCGATCAAGGGGTTAACTTTGTTCCCTCTCTGTGTTCTAACTGAAGGGGGGAGGGGACTAGCTAGAGGAAGCGATAGATCGGTGTTCATACATTGTATGAACAGACGATCAGTCTCTTCTCCCCTCAGAGAACTGGGATCTGTGTGTTTACACACAGAGATTCCGGTTCTCGCCATGTCACGAGCGATCGCGGGAGCCCGGCGGTCATCGCGACCGCCAGGCACTCGCATCGGCTCTGGGGGCGAGCAGTGGGCACACGCCCCTAGTGGCCAAAAAAGCGACGTAACATAACGGTGATTCACGCAGCCGAGCCATGTTGCTGCAGTACAACTGCGTCGGCTGGTCGGCAAGCGGTTAAAGAGGAAGTAAACTCCAAGGCCTGCAAATGAAAAGCATAATGAGCTAGTATGCATCGCATACTAGCCCATTATATGACACTTACCTGCACACGAAGCTAGCGCTGTCCCCTGAACAGGCCGCGTCCATCTTCGCCCTGCTTCCTTCTGGGGCCACGGACTCCGGCTCTGTGACTGGCCAGAGTCGCGTGAGGTCACGCGCTGGGGTAAGAAACGGGGCAATGATCCGTTTCTTCACAGCGCATGCGCTGATGATGACATTGGCGCACTGCAAGTGAAACATCTCCTAAACGGCGCACGTTTAGAAGATATTTCCACTACCTATAGGTAAGCCTTATTCTAGGCTTTCCTATAGATAAAAGACAGACAAAAGGGTTTACAACCACTTTAAATGGTCTCTCAGTCTGGTTCAGTAGGTTACACAATCATGGGGAAGACTGCTGACTTGGCAGTTGTCCAAAAGACAGTCATTGACAACCTCCACAAGGAGGGCAAGTCACAAAAGGTCATTGCTAAAGAATTTGGCTGTTCACAGAGTGCTGTATCCAAGCATATTAATGGAAAGTTGAGTGGAAAGAAAAAGTGTGGTAGAAAAAGATGCACAAGTAACAGGGATAACCGCAGCCCTGAGAGGATTGTGAAGCAAAGGCCATTCAATTTGGGGGAGATTTACAAGGAGTGGACTATGGATAGTCAGTGCTTCAAGAGCCACCACACACAGACGTATCCAGGACATGGGCTACAACTGTTGCATTCCTTATGTCAAGACCCTAATGAACCAGAGACAACATCAGAAGCATCTATGCTATGATTAAGCACTGACTACAGTGTGAAACGCATCAGCTTTCCTGCTTGGTGATGCTGTGGCATGTATTTTTATGATCATACTTAAATAAAGATCGAAGATTACTTTTGAGTGCGGCTGTCCAGGATTTTTCGTTTACCTCTCAATTACCAGCATTGCCGGCACCTGTTACTTCCAGCATGGAGAAAATGTTTGTTCCTCACAGACCTCTTCAGAGCGGTGATATTCCCCCCCCCTCTTATTCTAGGCTTACCTATAGGTAAAAGTCACCAAAAAGAGTTTCCAACCACTTTAACTTGTCATATCATTTTTTTTTTTTTAATCTTCAGCTTTTTAAAAAAAGATTCCCTGGTGATCCTGTCATGAAGGTCCTTGTTTGGGTATTTCCTATGATAGAGTGACAATGCTCTGTACCTGTCTCCAAATTGTGCTCCTGTGTTGTCACCCTGTCTCATGGTCTACAAGAGTCTGTTTCAAAATGATCGACCTGGTTTGATCCATTGTTGTCACCTTCGGGAAACCCACCCTGAGAAATCCTAGACTAAACTAGACTGGACTAGAAGCATAGAGAAAGGAAGTGGCTGCAAAGAGACTGTGGGGTTGATTTACTAAAACTGGAGAGTGCAAAATCTGATGCAGCTGTGCATGGTAGCCAATCATACACTTCAGCTTGTTCAATTAAGCTTTGACAAAAAGAAAAAAAAAATCTGGAAGCTGATTGACTACCATGCACAGCTGCATCAGATTTTGCACTCTCCAGTTTTAGTAAATCAACCCCTGTGTGTCTGTTTTTATTTACTTTCCCCCTTTTTTTGTAAATGAGTAGGAGTAATATGTATTCCTTACTCATTTGCATGGGGAGGGGGTCAGTTCCTGGGTGTTTCTTATTGTTAAAGATGGATAGCAGATTCTGGTAAGCCCTGCAGACCCCCACAACCACTGGGCCAGAGTTGTGAGGAAGAGGCCCTTGTCCTCATTAACATCGGGGCTAGGTGCATTGACAGGGAAGCCTTCCTGGCAAGGTACCCCCCATGTTAAGGGCATGTGGCTTGGTATGGTTCAGGAGGGAGGGGGCCACATGCTTGTCCCCACCATTTCCTGCCCAGGAAGGTTGCATGTTCAGAAAAGGGCCTGGTATGGATTTTTAAAGGGGGGGGGGGGTTACTTTTTTTTTCTTGATATTTTTTTCTCCATTGAGAGTCATACCAAACCTGAAGGATCTATACGTTTTACATATATTCTATATCCTGCAAAAGGATAGAACTTGCAAAAGGATATTTATTCAAACTTATGTTTGGACTGAACTGGGAGCTCATCCCTGCTGATTGACCTCCCATTTGATGGTGCCCACCTACTTCTGAAGCCAACACCACCTGGCACAGCTAGCCACATAACACCAATGATCTTTTTAGCTGTCTTAAAGAGTGGTATCCTGACCACAATGGGGGGGGGAGGGGCATTTTTCCCTTTGGCTATCGATGTGAATTGAATTTTCCCCCTGAATCCCAATAAATTGGTTTCTACAGGGGTTCCCTGAGGCCTGAAAATAATTTTTTGGGGTCCCCTGGGACAAAAAATGTTAAGACATACTTGTCTATGGTCTATGGGTTGGTGGCAACCCATAGGAAGCTTCTATAACTATAAAAGAAACAGGAGTGTGGCTACCCAGGGAGGGCATCTCCAGATGAGTCAGCTATACAAAAGAGTGTCCAGGAGAGCTTGGAAGAAGCTCTGACCACATGGACATTGGACAGAGACCTCATTACTCTCTCACCTAGAGTCATTGTATCCTATCTGGCTCTTCTTAACGGCCCACTATCAACGTAGCTGCTACTAGAAGGCCTTGGAAAGTTTGCTGTTTTGGGGTATTCTGTGCCCCTAACCTTCTCCAAGTTATTGGTTGAATAAACTGCAGAAAAGGACTAAAGTAACTGGTGTCCAACTTTCTGTTTTGACCCCACAGTAAACTAATGACCAACCATGAGATGTTAAAGAAGAATTACAGGTATGGACATTTGGCCACATGGACATTGGATGGAGACCTCATTACTCTCTCACCAAGAGTCATTGTATCCTATCTGGCTCTTCTTAAAGGCCCAATATTAATTTAGTTGCTACTAGAAGGCCTTGGAAAGTTTGCTGTTTTGGGGTATTCTGTGCCCCTAACCTTTTTCAAGTTATTGGTTGAATAAACTGCAGAAAGGGACTAAAGTAACTGGTGTCCAACTTTCTGTTTTGACCCTACAGTAAACTAATGACCCACCATGAGATGTTAAAGAAGAATTACAGGTATGGACATTATCTACATAGTTACGATGGCCCAACTTGGACCAATGTAACTATGTATATACTATACTTGGCGATGCCCCTGGAAGCTGGAAATCACTAAGGTAGGTACTGCTACTCCAGTGATCTCCACTTGCTTCCAAATCCTGTGCCGAGCACCTGCCCCGCTGTATTCTGAACACAGGAGGTCAGTTGCTTGGCAAGAGTTCCATTCAGAGAATGCCTTGCATTTTGGGTTTAGCTTTACTTTAACTGCTTATGGACTACCCCACACAGATATACTGCGGCAGGGCGGCCCTGCACAAAATCATGCACAGGTACGTGATTTTGTGCACAGGACCTGGGGGCGCACGCGCGCGCCATCAGCGACCCGCTTCCGCTGTGATTGGACACAGTGGGAGCCAATCAGCGTGGTCAGATGCATGTGATGTCTGCCGGGACCCGCTGATCATTCTCTGGAGAGGCAGAACGGCGGTCTGCCTATGTAAACAAGGCAGACTGCCATTCTGTGAGAGAGGAAGATGGAGATTTTGTGTTTCTGCAAAGCAGTCAGAGCACCTCCCCCCACACAGTTAGGAAGCATCCCCTAGGGACACATTTAACTCTTTGATCGCTCCTGATGCTAGCCCCTTCCCTGCCAGTGTCATTAGTACAGTGACAGTGCAAATTTTTAACACTGATCACTGTATTAGTGTCACTGGTCCCCAAAAAAGTGTCAGTTAGGTGTCCGATTTGTTCCGCCGCAATGTCACAGTCCTGCTAAAAATCGCTGATCACCGCCGTTACTAGTAATAAGTAAATAAATGAATACAAATTCCATAAATCTATCCCATAGTTTGTAGACGCTATAACTTTAGCGCAAACCAATCAATAGACACTTTTTGTTTTTTTGTTTTTTCATCAAAAATATGTAGCAGAATACATATTGGCCTAAACTGATGAAAAAATTTGATTTTTTACATTTTTTTTATTGGATGTGTTTTATAGCAGAAAGTAAAAGATAATGTTTTTTTTTTTTTCAAAATTGTCTGTCTTTTTTTGTTTATACCACCAAAAAAAAAGCTCTACTTGTGGGAAAAAAAGGACATAAATTTACAATAACCAGCTTTTATTTATTCATGTAAACCTCTATTCCAAAAGGAAAAAAAAACTGCTTGCTGTAACTGATTATAAAGTGTGACTGGAGTTTGGCTTCAATTTGTTAGTGTATTTAAATCTGCTAGTACATCTAACACTCACCTCCTCCCCAATGGTGCCCCCTGTGCTCCTTCATCCAGAGTGGAGGCAATCTAATACAGGAGGTGTGTTACTGTGGCCATATCACCAGGTGAAAACAGAGGAGAAAAAAGCCAAAGAAAAGAAAACTGATGCAGCCACCACATCTAATGATTGGTAAGCTGCAATATATTACAGTTTTAGTTTTGGGTTTAATGCTAATGCCGCTTTAAAGTGGTAGTAAAGTCTTTTTTTAAAAGTTGTGCCTACAGGTAAGCGATGCATACTAGCATATTATGCCATTGTCTTACAGGGTTTTTTTTTTTTTTTTTTTTTTAATGCTGCAGTTTACTACCACTTCCCTGCCAGTGTCATTAGTACAGTGACAGTGCATATTTTTAGCACTGATCACTGTATTAGTGTCACTGGTCCCCAAAAAAAGTGTCAAAAGTGTCAGCTAGGTGTCCGATTTGTCCGCCTCAATGTTGCAGTCCCACTAGAAATCGCTGATCGCCGCCATTACTGGTAAAAAAAATAAATAAATAAAAATTCCATTAAAATATCACATAGTTTGTACACGCGGTAACTTGTGCGCAAATCAATCAATATACGCTTATTGGGATTTTTTTTTACCAAAAAACATGTAGCAGAAGACATAGTGGCCTAAATTGATGAAGAAATGTGATTTTTTACATTTTTTTGTTGGGTATTTTTTATAGCAGAAAGTAAAAAATGTTGTGTTTTTTTTTTCAAAATTGTCGGTCTTTTTTTTTGTTTATAGCGCAAAAGATAAAAAATGCAGAGGTGAACAAATACCCAGGCCTGGGAAAAAGGGGGGGGCAGGAGGGGCGGCTGCCCTGGGAGCAATGGTTTATTGCAGGGATGGGGGGCACCTTGACCCAAACCCTAAGGAAAGGGGGAGGGGGGTACAGTTTGGCATCTTCGCCCTGGGCACTGGATGACCTTGTCCCAGCACTGCAAATACCATCAAAAGAAAGCTCTATTAGTAGGAAAAAAAGGACATCAGTTTTATTTGGGTACAGCGTTGCACGACCGCGCAATTGTCAGTTAAAGTAACGCAGTGCCGTATCGCAAAAAATGGCCTGGTCATTAAGGGGGTAAAAAGTGGTTAAGGCTGATATCAGATGACAATTCTGAAACATTAAGGCTGGTTTCACACTATGTTCGGCTCCCAGCAGGGGTCCAGTGCGTCCTCGTTCACCGTTTCACGTCCGCTTTCAGCCTGAATTGAAAATGGCCTCAGCAATAGAAAGAACAATTCCATAGGGTCAGACAGATGGTCTTGGAATTACCTGTCTGGCATCAGCCTAAAAGTCTGCAAGTGTTCTACAATGAAAACACCCAGGGAAGAGGCAGCACTCGTAGAGTTAACCGTTGGTGTTTTCATGCAGGTTAGTGAGCTGTGACAGTTTACAGTACACACAGGAATGCTTTGTGCAGGTGAGCCGGGAATGGGCCGGTGTAGGTGAGTTTCACCTGGATGGGCAGAGAGAGGAGATATATACACAACACCACGTCCCCCTATAAAACACGCAGAGGACGTGCTCTGCAGACACTGTGCCTGTGGATCCCAGAATGGCTACCAAAGTAGAGATCAGGGTCAACCATGCCGACTTGGCGGGGGCCAAGGAACATGCCATGGCAGTGTCCCGGGATTACATTTCCAACCCCAGGCTGCGTGAGTAGATTCTTACATATAAATTCAAACTTTTTATCTTTTTCATACAACTATGAGTCCTTTGTTTAACCAAAAACATTGCTCTCGCCCTCGTTCACATTGGAGCGACTTTTAATGCAATTTGACAGGTGATGTTCTCTAACATTGGTGGTCATTGTAGAAGCGTTCCATGCATGGGAGGTTTGTACAAACCCCCCAATGCATTGGTGCTCAATGTAGGTGGGAGATCAAACCTACTTTCAAGGAATCCCTAGCAATCTCAGGAGGAACCCTAGAGGTCTATGGATCCCTGGTTGAGAATAACTGATGTAGAACTTCCAACTGTCTGGAATAAGAAAGATGGACCTTTTAGCATAAAATATTAGGGCAATGGGCAAACTCTTGCTACACCCCCAATTGCATGGTCCATAACAAATTAAATTTCAAGAATGAGCACTTTGTGTATTTTAAAAATTTTGTATAGATTTTGGAATGGCTAGAACCTCTATTAGGTTCCTGTTGCTGTCCGTGTCCCCATTAAGCTGAATCAGGATCTCTATTTGTACTGGTGACCATCGTCATCAAGACAGAAAGTGATGGAAAGTTCAAAATTTTAGAAGAGTTCCACGCATTGGAGGTTTGTAGAAAGTTGCCCCCCGTGCATTGGTGGTCAATGTAGGTGGGAGATCAAAACTACTTTCAAGGAATCCCTAGCAACCTCAGGAGGAACCCTGAAGGTCTATAGAACCCTGGTTGAGAATAACTGGTGTAGACCTCCCAACTGTCTGGAGTAAGAAAGATGGACCTTTTAGCACAAAATATTAGGGCAATGGGTAAACTCTTGCTACACCCCCAATTGCATGGTCCATAACAAATTAAATTTCAAGAATGAGCACTTTGTGTATTTTTTTTATTTTGTATAGATTTTGGAAGGACTAGAACCTCTATTAGGTTCCTGTTGCTGTCTGTGTCCCCACTAAGCTGAATCAGGATGTCAATTTGTACTGGTGACCATCGTCATCAAGACAGAAAGTGATGGAAAGTTCAACATTTCAGAAGCGTTCCACGCATTGGAGGCTTGTTACATAGTTACATAGTTACATAGTAGGTGAGGTTGAAAAAAGACACAAGTCCATCAAGTCCAACCTATGTGTGTGCTTATGTGTCAGTATTTCATTACATATCCCTGTATGTTGCGGTCATTCAGGTGATTATCTAATAGTTTCTTGAAGCTATCAATGCTCCCCGCTGAGACCACCGCCTGTGGAAGGGAATTCCACATCCTTGCCGCTCTTACAGTAAAGAACCCTCTACGTAGTTTAAGGTTAAACCTCTTTTCTTCTAATTGTAATGAGTGGCCACGAGTCTTATTAAACTCTCTTCTGCGAAAAAGTTTTATCCCTATTGTGGGGTCACCAGTATAGTATTTGTAAATTGAAATCATATCCCCTCTCAAGCGTCTCTTCTCCAGAGGGAATAAGTTCAGTGCTTGCAACCTTTCCTCATAACTAAGATCCTCCAGACCCTTTATTAGCTTTGTTGCCCTTCTTTGTATTTGCTCCATTTCCAGTACATCCCTCCTGAGGACTGGTGCCCAGAACTGGACAGCATACTCCAGGTGCGGCTGGACCAGAGTCTTGTAGAGCGGGAGAATTATCGTTTTATCTCTGGAGTTGATCCCCCTTTTAATGCATGCCAATATTCTGTTTGCTTTATTAGCAGCAGCTTGGCATTGCATGCCATTGCTGAGCCTATCATCTACTATGACCCCCAGGTCCTTTTCCATCCTAGATTCCCCCAGAGGTTCTCCCCCCAGTGTATAGATTGCATTCATATTTTTGCCACCCAAATGCATTATTTTACATTTTTCTACATTGAACCTCATTTGCCATGTAGTCGCCCACCCCGTTAATTTGTTCAGGTCTTTTTGCAAGATTTCCACATCTTGCGGAGAAGTTATTGCCCTGCTTAGCTTAGTATCGTCTGCAAATACAGAGATTGAACTGTTTACCCCATCCTCCAGGTTGTTTATGAACAAATTAAATAGGATTGGTCCCAGCACAGAACCCTGGGGAACCCCACTACCCACCCCTGACCATTCTGAGTACTCCCCATTTATCACCACCCTCTGAACACGCCCTTGTAGCCAGTTTTCAATCCATGTACTCACCCTATGGTCCATGCCAACGGACCTTATTTTGTACAGTAAACGTTTATGGGGAACTGTGTCAAATGCTTTTGCAAAATCCAGATACACCATGTCTACGGGCCTTCCTTTATCTAGATGGCAACTCACCTCCTCATAGAAGGTTAATAGATTGGTTTGGCAAGAACGATTCTTCATGAATCCATGCTGATTACTGCTAATGATATCATTCTTATTACTACTAAAATCTTGTATATAGTCCCTTATCATCCCCTCCAAGAGTTTACATACTATTGATGTTAGGCTAACTGGTTTGTAATTCCCAGGGATGTTTTTTGGGCCCTTTTTAAATATTGGTGCTACATTGGCTTTTCTCCAATCAGCTGGTACCATTCCAGTCAATAGACTGTCTGTAAAAATTAGGAACAACGGTCTGGCAATCACCAGACTGAGTTCCCTAAGTACCCTCGGATGCAAGCCATCTGGTCCCGGTGATTTATTAATGTTAAGTTTCTCAAGTCTAATTTTAATTCCGTCCTCTGTTAACCATGGAGGTGCTTCCTGTGTTGTGTCATGAGAATAAACACTGCAGTTTTGGTTACTGAAGCCCCCCGATTCACTCGTGAATACTGAGGAGAAGAATAAATTCAATACCTTTGCCATCTCCCCATCCTTTGTAACCAGATGTCCTTCCTCATTCTTTATGGGGCCAATATGGTCTGTCCTCCCTTTTTTACTGTTTACATACTTAAAGAATTTCTTGGGATTTTTTTTGCTCTCCTCCTAATTGCACCCTTACATTTCTTATTGCATTCTTTATAAAGTCTGAATGCTGAGGATGATCCCTCAACCTTGTATTTTTTGAAGGCCTTCTCCTTTGATTTTATATGCATTTTTACATTGGAGTTAAGCCATCCAGAATTTTTGTTCGTTCTTTTAAATTTATTACCCAATGGGATACATTGGCTAATGCCCTTATTTAATATGCTCTTAAAGCAAACCCATCTCTCCTCCGTATTCTTTGTTCCTAATCTAATATTTTATCCCAATTTATGCCTTTTAGCAAGGTTTGTAGTTTAGGGAAGTAGGCTCTTTTGAAATTCAGTGTCTTTGTGTTCCCTTCATGTTTCCTATTTGTGTGATTTATACTGAAACTAATTGACCTGTGATCGCTGTTACCTAAATTGCCCCGTATTTCCACATCTGTGATCAGGTCTGTATTGTTGGTAATCAGTAGATCCAGTAATGTTTTATTTCTAGTTGGTGCGTCTACCATCTGACCCATAAAATTGTCCTGCAAGACATTAAGGAACTGGCGAGCCTTAAATGAATGCGCGGTTCCCTCCGCCCAGTCTATGTCTGGATAATTAAAATCCCTCATTATGATAACACTTCCCATCCTTGCTGCTAATCCAATTTGTGATAGGAGATCCGTCTCCACTTCCTCCCTCAGGTTAGGGGGCCTATAGCATACTCCCAGTATTATTTTCCCCTTAGCTTCATCCCTTTGGAGCTCTACCCATAAGGATTCCACCTCCTCACTAGCTCCCTCAGTGATGTCATCTCTCACATTCACTTGTACATTATTCTTGATATATAGGCATACCCCTCAAATACTGAGGAGAAGAATAAATTCAATACCTTTGCCATCTCCCCATCCTTTGTAACCAGATGTCCTTCCTCATTCTTTATGGGGCCAATATGGTCTGTCCTCCCTTTTTTACTGTTTACATACTTAAAGAATTGTAGAAAGTTGCCCCCCGTGCATTGGTGGTCAATGTAGGTGGGAGATCAAAACTACTTTCAAGGAATCCCCAGCAACCTCAGGAGGAAACCCTGAAGGTCTATGGAACCCTGGTTGAGAATAACTGGTGTAGACCTCCCAACTGTCTGGAGTAAGAAAGATGGACCTTTTAGCACAAAACATTAGGGCAATGGGTAAACTCATGTTACCCCCAATGTCATGGTCCATAACAAATTAAATTTCAAGAATAAGCACATTGTGTATTTTCTTACATTTTATATAGCATATGGAAGGACTAGAACCCCTGTCAGGTTTCTCTTGCTGTCTGTGTCCCCGCTAAGCTGAATCAGCATCTCTATTTGTACTGGTGATCATCGTCATCAAGACAGAAAGTGATAGAAAGTTCAAAATTTAAGAGGTTTTTTTTTTTAAAGCGGATCTTTACTGCATCTGAGCACCACAAACCAAAAACACTATTTGATTAATTTTTAATATTCAAAGCAAACTCCCACATCCATCCATATCTCCATGCTTTATTTTATTTAGAAATCACTTAAAAAAAACGCCTCCTTAGCATTTCTGCCCATGGCCATTATGAGTAAAAGCAAATGATTCATGTAGCATTTACTTCTTGGAATCCATCTGCCTTTAGCTCAGGCATGCATGCAGGAGAGTGTGCTTCCTCCCCTCCTGGAGACTCCTGGGTTACTTAAAGTGGAAGTCCATGCAAAAAGTAAAATCCCTGCATCTATAGCCACCAACATTCTAACACTAACCTCTCTAGCCCTATAAAGAAAAACTCAGTATACATACCTTTTATACAGGCAATCCGACCCAATCTCCAGTGGCAGAAGCTCTGCTGAGTACACGTCCGACAACGGCTGTGAAATGAATGGGAAGTGACGTCACCCATAGAGTTACTATGGCACTTCCGTTATCGGACGTCTCCTTTGCACCCGCCCACACAGCTCAGCGTGGGATCAGAGTTTCCGCCGCTAGAGATCGAGTCGGATCGCCTGCAGAAAAGGTGTGTATACTGATTTTTTCTTTTCGGGGCTAGATAGGTTAGTGTTAGGATGCTGGTGGCTATAGATGCAGGGATTATAGACTCCTGGGATGTATGACATCATTTGCCTAGGCCTGAAAACCAGGAAGTGACTAAAGAAATGTAAAAAAAAACAAAAAACAAAAAAGTTTAAAACAAGTAAATACGATATACTTCCTTATCTATTTATTAATGCTAGAAGCATAAGGATTAAAAATAATCAATGTTGACTGGCAGAGTGAAGTTCCACTTTAATTTTCTTTTTTTTTTCCTTATACAAAGATTCCATGCACATTTTGTTATGTTACAGCCTTATTCCAAAATGGATTAAATTCATTATTTTCCTCAAAATTCTACAAACAATACCCCATAATGACAACCTGAAAGAAGTTTGTTTGAAATCTTTGCAAATTTATTAAAAATAAAAAACGTCAAAAATCCCATGTACAGAAGTATTCACAGCCTTTGCTCAATACTTTGTTGAAGCTCCTTTGGCACCAATTACAGCCTCAAGTCTTTTTTGAGTATGATGCTACAAGTTTGGCACACTTATTTCTGGGAAGTTTCTCCCATTCTTCAATGCAGGACCTCTCAAGCTCCATCAAGTTGGATGGGGAGCGTCGGTGCACAGCCATTTTCAGATCACTCCAGAGATGTTCAATCGGGTTCAAGTCTTGGCTCTGGCTGGGCCACTCAAGGACATTCACAGAGTTGTTCTGTGGCCCTGGCTGTGTGCTTAGGGTCATTGTCCTGTTGGAAGATGAACTCTCTCCCCAGTCTGAGGTCCAGAGTGCTCTGGAGCAGGTCTTCATCAAGGATGTCTCTGTACATTGCTGCATTCATCTTTCCCTCGATCCAGTTCCTGCCATTGAAAAACATCCCCACAGCATGATGCTGCCACCACCATGCTTCACTGTAGGGATGGTATTGGCCAGGTGATGAGCGGTGCCTGGTTTCCTCCAGACATGACGCTTGCCATTTAGGCCGAAGAGTTCAATCTTTGTTTCATCATACCAGAGAATTTTGTTTCTCATGGTCAGAGAGTTCTTCAGGTGCCTTTTGGCAAACTCTAGGCAGGCTGTCATATGCCTTATAATGAGGAGTGGCTTCCGTCTGGCCACTGTACCATACAGACCATCGGATTCTTAGTCACCTCCCTGACCTAAGGCCCTTCGTTTGGCGGGGCGGCCCGCTCTAGGAAGCATCCTGGTGGTTCCAAACTTCTTTCATTTACGGAAGATGGAGGCCACTGTGCTCACTGGGACCTTCAATACTCCAGAAAGTTTTCTGTACCCTTCCCCAGATCTATGCCTCCATACAATCCTATCTTGAAGGTCGACAAACCATTCCTTGTACTTCATGGCTTGGTTTGTGCTCTGACATGCACTGTTAACTGTGGGACCTTATATAGACAGGTGTGTGCCTTTCCAAATCATGTCCAACCAACTAAATTTACCACAGGTGGACTCCAATCAAGTTGTAGAAACATCTCAAGGATGATCAGTGGAAACAAGGAGGCACCTGAGCTCAATTTTGAGTGTCATGTCAAAGGCTGTGAATACTTATGTACGTGGGATTTTTTTTTTTTTTAAAATAAATTTGCAAAGAATTCAAGCAAACTTTTTTCACGTTGTTATTATGGGGTATTGTTTGTAGAATTTTGAGGAAAATAATGAATTTAATTAATTTTGGAATAACGCTGTAACATAACAAAATATGGAAAAAGTGAAGAGCTGTCAATACTGTCCAGATGCACCGTATGTAAGGATTTACAACCACTTTAAATTCGTCTAAAGGAGGTTGTATCATATATTCATTTTGGTATGTATGGAAAACTTTCGGTCTTGGAAAACTCTGGACCGGCAGTTTTTATACACAACAAGAAAGGGTACTTAAAAAAAAAATATATATATATATGTGTGTGTGATTTAGTTTTGCTAACACACACCCTACCAATTCAAGTGTGAATTTTAAGGAAAGGTCCTCATCAGAAGTGGTCATAAGGAATAATGAAGGAATTTTTATTGTAGTGGATTATTTATGAATATCGGGGATATTTCAGGGACAAATCCTCCCAATAATCCAGTATGACCTTTTATTATAGACAGAAGTGTTGGAGTCTGGTGTCACGGGGTGTGTCGGAGTTTTGGTAACAGAGAAGAGAGTGGAAAGCTTGTTGTGTAAACACCATTACGGATATAAAGAGTAAAGTACATTCATACAGGACACGGCACTCATTTATAAATGTCTGGCTGTAAAACATTTAACAAGATGACCTTGACGTAAGACGTGACCTCTATTGTGAGTTACTAGACAGAAGGAAAAGTTGAGGAACCCTCAAGCCATCTTCGTAGTTTAACCTGTTCAGCTCTCACCCCGATACACCCATCTATGGAGCAGAACAAGTTTAACATTTCTGCTATAGGCCTTTTTATCCAGCCATAACTTTGTTTTATGTAAGATAACAAAGCT